>NW_007252933.1:427413-442520 GCF_000164805.1 Carlito syrichta
ATATATATATATATATATATATATATATATATATAAATAGAAAAGCAAAACTCAAGACATCTTTATTTTTGGTATTTCTTTTTTTTTTTTTGAGTCAGAGTCTCACTCTGTCTCCCAGACTGGAGTGCAGTGGCACGCTCATGGTCACTGCAGCGTCTACCTGCTGGGCTCAGGTGATCTTTCTGCCTCAGACTTCCAAGTAACTGGAGCAACAGGCACGAGCCACCATGCCCGGCTAATTTTTTTTTTTTTTTTTATTGAAGAGATGAGATCTCACCAAGTTGCCCAGGCTGGTCTCGAACCCATGAGTTCAAAGCAATCCTCTCACCTCAGGCTCCCAAAGTGCTGGGATTATAGGTGTGAGCCACTGAGTCCGGCCTATTTTTGGTAGTTCCAGGGTATAAAAATGTTTTAATTCAAATGAAATGTTTTCATCCTTCATTATGGCTTTAACTATGAAAAGAATCCCAGAAATTTAAAAAAGAGAATCATAAAACTGGACTTCTGATTTGGAAAAAGACCTGGGGGCAGGGGTGACTCAGGGGACAGAGACATGGTGGCTCCTTCCTCCGGGGGCCACTCAGCAAAGGGCCACACACACAGGTTCCCAGCACAGGTTTCTTGATATCATTGAAGAGAAACAGGGATTAATATTTATGCACACCAATTCTCAACTACTTATCTTAAAAGCTCTTAAAAGGACTGGAATTTTAAGGCAAAGACGTGTGGCTTGTCCAAACACCATTCCCTCACCTCCTCGAATAGTGATCTGAAACGTTAAAACTGTTGTGTGGATATTCTGGAGTTTTTTGTCCAAATCAGTCTTACATGAAGACTTCATCTGTGAATGGACGATGCTGGACTGTGTAGGAAGTGGAGGAGGGGACCTGAAACCCAGCCTCCTGTCCTAAGGCTGCTCCACCCCTATCTTGAACATGTACTAGCACTCCTTGGTGACTCCAAGGAACATTCTGAAATCTCTCTGTGTTAACCTACTCCTGCCTCCATAAGTTAAAGTACATCTCTCTCCTGAAGGAAACAGCCTCTGGCTCCTTTTGAAATCTCTGTGGTGTTTCCATGGGATACTGTATTAGTCTGTCAAAGAGCTTTTATCATGGCCAGGCCTGAAGTAAGTTCAATAAGACTCAGTTTGTGACTGTCAGACTGAGAAAACATGACTTGGACACAAGTCAGAAATGGCCACTTCCGATTACCTGGTCCGCTGGGGCTATCTGAGGTTAAGAAGGAGAAGACTTCAAGCCCAGGAGACCAGAGAAGGCCCACAGGACGAAGAAATCATTCCAAGACCAACAGTGAGAGTTGATTAACCACGTAACTACACGGCAGGGGCTGCAGGACCTCTGCACTCCCCATCTGTTTTTTGTTGTTGTTGTTGTTGTTTTTTTTTGAGTTGGAGTCTCACTTGGTCACCCAGACTGAAGTGCAGTGGTCGCTCCTGGTCACCACAGCCTCGACCTGCTGGGCTCCGGTGATCCTTCCGCCTCAGCCTTCCGAGTAGCCGGAATTACAGGTGCGCGCTACCACGCCCGGCTGATTTTTTGATTTATTGTAGAGATGAGGTCTCGCTGCCCAGGCGGGCCTCGAACGCGCGGGCTCAGGTTTTAACCTCACCACAATCCTAGGAGGTCGTTCCTGGTACTGACTCATTTTTGCAGGTGAGAGAAGTGAGGCTTGGAGTAAATAAGCAACTTTTCAGAGCTGGTCCGTTGCAGGGCCAGTGCTCAACCCCAGGCAGTCTAACCCAAACCTGTGCTGTCAGTCATCATAGTGGCCATGGGAAAGGGGATAAGAGGGAGAAGAAAAGGCATTTTCTCACCCGTGAAGATGGCAAATAGCATTGTTGAAAGTCATTAATTCAGAGCTCCTGGTCACATGACTGACTCCCTAAGTGTGCATTCCAGAGTGAGACTGCAGTGAGTCTGCTGGAAGCCAGAGGCCAATGACTAGGTATCAGCATGGCTTAATGAGCTTCATTCATTTTGCAAAGTCAGACTGGGCTTGTAGGCCACTGGCTGAAGCAGAGCCAGGACAAATCAGCTGAACCATAGTAGTGTCCTGTCAAGCAGGTGTTTTGGGCAGGAGACCCAGCCTAGCCTGCCTTCTCCACTTGAGTAGATCACTGGAAGGAGCTGGACTGAGCCCCGCTGCTGCCTTCTCTGCCCTAGGGAGTCTGGAAGCTTCATGTGATGCTTGGATACTGCCCATTCCAGGAAAAGGGGGAGACAATGGGGAAAAGTTCCTTTCTGCTTCAACATTTCCCTGATCCTGACAGCCTCTGTCCTTCTCCAAGATCCCAGGAGCCTGACATGCTGTCCTGTGCTTGGGCTCTTTTTTCCCAACACCCAACTGTCTCTTTGGACCTCCTCTTCAAGGGGCTTATTGACTTACACGTGAGCAAGAAACTATGTTAAAACAGGCCAGGCTCGTTGACTCAGCCTGTAATCCCAGCACTTTGGGAGGCTGAGGTGAGAGAATTGCCTGTGGTTTCGAGACCAGCCTGGGCAACTTGGCGAGACTTCATCTCTACAATAATTCAAAAATTAGCCAGGCGTAGTAGTGCATGCCTGTAGTTCTGGCTTCTTGGAAAGGTGAGGTGGAAGAATCGCTGGAGCCAAATAGGTCGATGCTGGGGTGGCCATGAGTGTGCCACTGCACCCCAGCCTGGACGATAGAGTGAGATTCCAACTCAAAAAAACAAACAAACAAAATAAAAGTTTCAGTAGCAGATAGTAGTCCTAATTATGTTTCTTTTTTCTTTTAAATAGGAGGCAATGCCTTAACCTACAGGAATAAATCCCCAGTGGTGGAACACACGCACTGACAGAGTGTCAGTTAGAAAGGAGATATTTGAGTAGAATGGGGTTTTCTGATGCCTCTGAAGTCATATCAAACTTCCTGGGATCCCAGTTAAAATGGATGGAAGAGATAAATATCTGTTGGGATGCTCTGGGATCTTCCTTCCTTTGTCTGAATCTCAGAAGGGGCTCAAAGGCTGCATAAGTCCGCAATAGTGAGGACTCACTGTCTTTGGAAATGGCTGCCTATCACTTATTAGCAGAGTTTGCTGAGGAGCTGGGACAAAGAACCTGGACAGAGAAAAAGCAAAAAAAAATCTGCATCTGAGAGAGGAAGTGATAAATACAGATGACTGGGAAGAAATGAGGGATGAGAGCCCAGTGCTGGGGATGTGGGAACTGAGGGACTGTCTTTGCATTTTGAGGCCATTGGATAACACGTGTTTAAGTTTCATAGTGGGGAGCAGTTTTCAATTCTATGCATGTAGGACAAAAGCAGCAGAAATATTGGGAAGAAATTTCTCATGGCTTAATCATCTCATTGAGGATTTACAAACATGAAAGTGTAAGTCCATGTGAACTGAATAGGTACTCTTCCTGTGTCTTCACTGTTACACCAGGAGCTTGGAAAAGAATGCTGTTCCATTTTTTTTATGTGAAGAAATTGATGAGGTTAAGTGATGGAAAAATTCAGTGAGTTTTACCAGTAAGTCAGGAACAGGGTTAGAAGTAGAACCCAAGTTTCCAGATTTCTACATGGCTCCTGTGTCAGGATGTCATTGAGGGACTGCTGGCATGGCTGGCGAGGTACAACTCATTCCCTATACATGCCTTGGGCACAACCTACCTCCTAACTGTTCCCTGGAAGAGAGGGCAGAACATTTGATTTATAGCACATCTTTGGTGCCCAGGACAGAGGCTGGTGCCCTGCCAGAGTCCAGTAAGTTTTTGATGTATACATGAGAGAATGTGGCAGTTTTGGAAAGTTGTTACTGTAGCATTTAGTCTCCTGCATTTGAATTTTCATTTTCTTAGCTTCTAGCAATGATGTAAATTTTTGAGCCTCCTTTTTCACATAAGAATAGAAACTCTTTTACCAGGAGTTGTGAGGATTGAGTGAGATGAAAGATGAAGTCACAGCGCTGTGAATGCCCCTGCCCTCCAGCCCGAGGCTGGCCACCTGTGCCAGACAGAGTGAGAAGCCTGTCTTACCTGCTGAGACCGTTTTCTGCGCGATCAAGATCCTTGTCCGTGGTCTTTACTGCGAGGTGGGTCAGGGAGGGATGGGAGTATTGGGTGTTGATTTTGGCCATCTTCCTGTTGGTCACATTTAGCCCCCAAGGTGATTGCTAAAATGTGAGCACAAGGCAGATACGTTGTCAGAACAGAGGAGTTAACTGCAAGCCCAGCCTGTCATGAACAGGGGCTACTCCATGTGGCCTCCCAGGCAAGTCCTGGCAGGAGCGCCCTCCACCGTCTCGTAGTTCCTGCCACATTGTGGTTTTAGTTAGACGTCTCTGGGCTCTTCTTTCAAGCCCGAGGCACAAACAAGGTCTTTTACTCTTTTGCTTATGCTGCTGTGCTGAAGTGCTGAATGAGCAAATGAATGAATTAGTGAATGGTCAAATAGGTGTCAGATGTAAGGAAACCAAAACCCCTGTGATTCTTTGGGATGATATAATGTCACCCTTGACCTTGATATTTTTCTCATTTTCTTATTTTTATCTTATAATTTGGCACACATTTTCATAGCTGCCCCAGATCCTGCTTTGAAACAAACAAACAAAAACAACTAACAATATTTGACATTCAGAAAACCTTTCGATGGGATGCTAAACCCAATACACATTTCAGCTCATTTAATCCTTCACAGGAAACTTGTGAGGTATTAATGAGTTTGATTTCCATTTAAAGATGAATAAACCGAGACTCAGAGATGCTAAGTAGCTTGTCCGTTCAAAAGATAGCTAACATCTGTCAATGTGGCATGACCCTTGTGTCAGAAGGCAGGCCAATGAACATTTTCCAAAGTGTTGGAAGGTTCTCCTATGAATGAAGAGAAAGGAAGCTTATGTAAGGGCAGAGCTGGTGTGATCGGCCAGTTCCATGATTTCTGGACAACTCTTTCAGCTGGGCCACACATTCCCGAAGTTCCTCCACAATAGACTAACATGGGCTCCCTGGGGCAGCCACGTGGCTTCACTGTGTCAGATATCAGTAGAGACCACTCCAGAGAAAGGCAGCAATTTCTAGAAATAGCCCAGTGACTCACTCCGGGATTAATTCCATATGCCAAGGAAGGTCAGGGCAAGGCGCCCAGGACACTGCACTGAAGCAGCCACCATGGGTGTAGGCCCCGCTTGGCAAGGCCAACTGACTGCCAATTACTCTGTTGCAGGAACATAGAGAGGCCGTGACACTGAGGCTATTTTAGGAAGTAGCAGTTTTATTAGTGCCAGCACGACTCAGAGCTAATGCTCCCAGGCTGAACACCCCAGGGAGGGAGGAGAGGGGTCTTATATCTTAGTTTAGGTAAGGGAGGGGGCCGGGTTGTGTGACTATACATTTTCTTTGGAATTTATAAGGTTGTACTTAGCAAAACCAGATTTTCAAAGAAAAAATGGTCTCCAGGATATGCATAACAAGCAGGGGTTGTAAACCCATAACTTCACAAAGAGAGGATTTGGGTTAAGGTTGTGAATTGGTTACTATCTTGCATGTCCAGGAAAGCCATCTTTGGCTACTTGGTTTTCTCAAGCAATACCTGTCTAGCAGGTTTTCAGAGCTTGCAGATTGATTTTTAAAAGGAATACTTTTAACTGTTATCAGCCTCTCTCTGCCACAACTCGAGGACAGCAGCCGCTCGGGAGATCCTGCCTCATTTTTGATGTTTGATAGTTGAAGTTTATGAGTTTAAATTTTCTAGTTTTCTCCATAGATCAAAAGGTGTTTTGATTTTTAAATGCTTTGTTCATTTATGTGACAATGAGTGAGTTTCTGGTGGATGGCAAGACATATAAAGAGAAAAAGACAAGTCCTGTTCTCAAGGGTCTGACAGTCTTGCAGGGCAGGTGATGCAACAGGACACTACGTGTTGCACCAAGGAGCTTAGACTTTACCTTGAAACCCCGGAAGGATGTGGTCAGATATGTCGAGGCCACTCTGGCTGCATTGGGGAGGGTGTATTCGGGGAGCATGGGTGGGTGTGGGATGAGCAGATGAAAGAGTGCTGCAGAATCTCAGGGGAGAGAGAACAGCTGCCTTAACTGGCTTTGTGGTGTGAATCAGATCAATTAAAAAAAATACCAAGTGGGTGGAATTGCCAGAACATAGCAATTGATTGGGTATAAGGGGGATGTTGAGGAGGGAGGTACTCAGCACAATGCCCTGGCAGCTGGCTTGGGGGTGGTAATGCTGCCTACCCGCCAAGGCAGCGGCTCGGAGAGGAGCAGGTTTGGGACAGAGAATGAGTCTAGTTTGAGATGCCTGCAAAACTTTAGAGCCAACGTATGAAAGAGCACTCTTCCACTAAAAGCAATAAACCCCATTTGAAATCACCCACTGCGCACTTTTTTTTTTTTTTTTTTGAGTAGGCGTCTCACTCTGTCTCCCAGGCTGGAGTGCAGTGGCACGTACTGGGCCACCGCAGCCTTTACCTGCTGGGCTCAGGCGATCCTTCCACCTCAGCCTTCCAAGTAGCTGGAATTATTAGCCACCATGCCTGGCTAATTTTTTGATTTATTATAGAGATGGGAGTCTCACCAAGTTGCCCAGGCTGGTCTCAAACCCGTGGGCTCAGGCAGTTCTCTCACCTCAGCCTCCCAAAGTGCTGGGAGTATAGGTGTAAGCCACCGTGCCCGGCCTTCAGCACTTTTTTATTAAGCTCTTCCTATGTGCCAATAGGCTAGTAGCTGGGGATTTATCAGAGAACAACATGTGGCTCTGCCCTCAAGGAGTTTAAAGTCTAGAGAGATCCAGGGCAAATCCTAAAGAAAATTTGAGACTCTGTGGAAAAGCTATCAAATGATTCTTTGCATATTTCCAGGGAAATTGCACCCAGTACAGTACGTTGCCTCTAGTCCATGCCCCTCCCCTCAGTACCCTTCTCTGCATCCTTTGCCCTGCGCACAAATGCAGGTCTCAATGCCATTGCATGGAAGCACACTTCTGTCCCCCCAAAGACCTGCCTCCTGTTGAGGGCCACTAGATTTAAGATGACACAGAAGATCATTTTATTCCAATTGCTTCATGTCCTGAATGGTTGTCTTTTTAAAAACTTTCCTTAAAAAATCAGGATCCAAATAAGGTGCATATGTTTTGACCGGTTGATATATATATCATTGGTCTTTTTTTAGTGTAAAGTTCTCTATGCATTTCTATTTTTTCTTTTTGTGGCAGAAACTTAATTGTTTGTCCTAGAGAGTTTCCTACAATATGGCGTTTCACTGATTTCAACTGTAAAATGTTCCCTGTATACTGGTAGTCATGCCCAGAAGCTTGGTCAAATTTGGGTTCAGTTTTTGCTTTTTGGCAAGACTATTTCATAGGGAGTAGTGTGTTCTTCCATTAGAAGGCCTATACTATCTGATTATATTTCCCTAGGTGATATTCGCATTGCTGATGATAGTTAACTAGATCCATCAATTCATTAGAGACTGCAAATTATCAGTGGTGCAGTTCATAACAGGAAAAGCAGAATAAACACTTATTTCTTTCTCTTTGCTCGCCAGTTTTTGAGTTATGACATCCTAAGAGATTGCCCAAGCCGCCCTGAATGTTTTCACATCTCCTGGTCCTAATAAAGTGTGGGAAACGCAAATGAGAACACAAAACCACTGTCAGTGATCCTGAGACTCTGTTGAAAATGAGAATGGCCATGTAGCCAGGGTCCCTGAGTGCGAGACACTTCCATGTCCACTACTTGTTAATCCTCTGGAAACTCAAGAGGGGTTAGTGATGCTGATTTTACAGATGAGGAAATGGAGCATTGGGTCTGTTTGACTCTGAAGTCCATGTTGTGGTCCGTTTTGTTTGTCACACCCATTGCAGGAGATTAGAAATGCACACATATAATTTTAATTTTCAAAAACAGCATGAAGATGTATTCTGCCAATGATGAAGATGACCTTGAAACAGATCTCAGGTGGGAGTCTTAGAGAGGTGTGTGAGCATATCCCAAATGAATGTGTGTTTTCTAGGACTTGACTGGGGAACTAAGAACACATCATTTTGGACAATTTCTACCTTCTCTTTTTTTTTTTTTTCTTTAGAAACAAGGTCTTGCTCTCTCTTCCAGTCTGGAATCGCAGTGGGATGATAATACTCCCTGCAGCCTCAAACTCCTGGGCTTGTTATCCTCCCACCTCAGCCTCCCAAGTAGGTGGAATTATAGGTGTGTGCCGCCATGCCTGTCTAATGTTTTTGCTTTTTGTGGAGACAGGGTCTCACTATGTTGCCCAGGCTGGTCTCGAACTCCTGGCCTCAAGCAATCCTCCTGCTTGGCATCCCAAAGTGCTGGTATTACAGGCATGAGCCACCGTGCCCAGACTGCATTATTTTTACAATATAACTCAATCCAACATGTTCCCCCAACACTCTCCTTTACTGACTCCTTGCCAGTAATATCCCAGACACTGTACCTGGACCTGAGGATTATGATGATGAAGAAGACAGTTCTCTGCTTCTGACAGCACAAAATTGCATTAAGGAAATGTGAAAGACAATAGATGATTTATTTTCATAAAATGGAAAGAAGTCTACTAACGTGACCAAGAGCACATACTAGGAAGCAGACATGACCAAAGTTTTGTTAAAAAGAGAGAAGTGGCCGGGCTCGGTGGCTCAGCCTGTAATCCCAGCACTTTGGGCGGCCAAGGCAAGTGGATTGCCTGAGCCTGCGGGTTAGAGACCAGCCTGGGCAACTTGATGAAAACTCGTTTCTACGACAATTCAAAGATTAGCTGGGCACGGTAGTGCACGCCTGTAGTTCCAGCTACTTGGATCAACGCTGGGGAGACCGTGAGTATCTTGGTGTCGCCAGCACTCCAGGCTGTGCAACAGAGTGAGACTCCAACTCGAAAAAAAAAAAAATGGGGGATGTGATGACAGTCATGTTGTCTTAGGGAAATGAAACTTTTTACTTAAACATAAAGAAGCTGAAGCTGAAACCCTCCAATAATAAGCAACAAATACTCATTGTAACCTTATTTGGACCCAAAACTGCTTAGGCTACATCCAGGAGAGATTGTAACCCTGTAATTCTTGATCAATGAGAAACTGGGGGAGGGACCCGCACAGGAGGAGTAGCTTGCTTGCTGTAACTGTTCTGGGTATGCCTGACCACCAGACACCCAATCTTGCAAGACTGTTATTAAAATCTTGCTTCTGCTGCACTCCATATCTCTGTGTACATCCTTTGATTTCGAACAGGTGGGTTTATTTCTCACAGGAAATAGGTGTATAAAACAACAGAGTGTGTAATAGGTGTGTAAAACTGTAGAGTAGTGTAGTCTAAGAGGTGTTGAAATAGAGGTAGAGATGGTGAGATGCAGTGTGGATAGGGGAGGAAACTCCCAATTCTGCCTTAGGGACCATTGAGGAGGTTTCCCAGGTGAGAAGGAATCACAATATTTACCTAACATTTTTCAACATTTACCACATGTCAACCATTGTGTTATGTACCTTCAAGGGCTCAGTTGTGACTTTTGCACTCTGGTGCTTATCTTTAACTCTCTCCATTGTCAATGGCCTGAACATCTGCATAGCCAGGCATTTAATATGACTCATCTGTATTCCAGCTAGTCTTATACCTTTCTTGTTCCTTTACTAACTCCAAAAGCCTTGAAGGCAAGAACTACTTCCTTTTACTTAGAAAATATTTTATTCTCCAAACACCCAGCACATACACATAGTAGGTAAACAAGACAAAACAAAACAAAACAAAAACCATGTGGTATAAATGGAGGAACAGGTGAGTTATTGTTATGATAACACTGATAATAAAAACAGTGTGTCTGTTCAGTGTCTACTCTTTGCCTGTTACCATTCTAATAACTTCAAATGTATAAGAACTCATCTGTCCTCACATTATTGTGTGAATGAGTCACACTGAAAATTTCCATCCCACTTGAAAAAGGGATGGGAATTTATGAGGGAGAGAACAGTACACACAGCAAAGGAGGTCAACACATGTAAAACCCTTTGCTTTGTACTAAATGTACTTCTGGAGGAAAAAACCCGTGGTTCCCACTCATGATGACTAACCCCTTATACTCATAAAATGTCCAGTTTGTGCCATCTGAAATATTACCATCTTCCAAGCCCTGAATGCAGCTGACAATACAGGGGACATACAAGGGTGTTAATAGCCCAGTGTGGACGCACCACAAGCCCACTGGAGATCTTTCTGAATTATCACTGTACTTGGTTAGGAGACTTCTGCTCAGCTAGAGCTTGGCAGGTCCAATTAGTGAGGACCCAAGTCTGGACACAAAACCATGGCAAACAAGCTGAAACCCTAATCGGGGGAGCCCAAGAGTATTGGTGGGTGGGCCACTTATCCCTGGCCACCATGTTCTCTA
The DNA here is from genome assembly GCF_000164805.1 of Carlito syrichta. NCBI lineage: Eukaryota > Metazoa > Chordata > Mammalia > Primates > Tarsiidae > Carlito > Carlito syrichta. Next base: position 437,810 of record NW_007252933.1, read on the forward strand.
GCTGAGACTGATCACTTTTACTACTTGGAGTTTTTTTTTTTAAAGTCTTACTTCTCAGAAATAATATCATTCCAGGTTTCATCCATTTTAGTCCTCTAAAGCTCAACCTTCTCAGATCACCCTGGACAAATGCACTCAGAAAATTATTAGTAAATGTGAGGCTGGACAGACTCACTTTGTCAAATTAAACTCCAAAGACAAGTGGATAACTCCTACAGGTTCTACATGCCTTGGAAACTTTTCTAAAGTACACCTAATTGCCTTGTTCCTTTTCCCCTTGTGCTACCTGAGAACTCTGGAGTAGAAGAGAAATTCTCCAGTGTGAAATTCCCTTATCATTCTGAGACCTGTGAACTAGCCCACAGAACAGACATGGGGTACAGGACAGACATTTCTACACCCAATGGTGAGGCCTGGTGATTTCAAGCACTCCTAGGCTTGTATAGAGATAAGATCCTGAGTGACATATCTTTTATTTGAGACAGATCATATTTGAAAGACAGTATGAGTGTTCAAGGGTACTGGCCTGAGAGGAAGGTGAGATGGAGTCTCTTCTCAGCTCAACCTCCAATTTGGGTAAGTGACCAGCTCTTTAATTTCTTTATCTAATAGCACACATGACCTTATCCACAAAATTCTGATGCACAAGTCATTCACTTGTAGTATTGTATTTAAATGTGTTTTATAACTTTCACATAGACAATCAGTGGGACACACATTAATTTTGGCCCTGATACTCTATATATTAAATTTTGGTGTGGGACACATGTCAGTGCTGTTTTTATATATTTGGATTTTTTAAATATTTAAATAGACATTTAAAAATGTTTATGGCACACCTTAAGACACTCTGGAATAAAGTTAAAAACCATGGGCCCAACTGATTTTTAAAGGTTCTTCCAGTCCATAAGTTCCATGATGTAGCAAAGTACTACAATGCAAATATTACAACTCAGTGCTCTCTCATATTTGATATGTGAATGTGAACTTATGGGGTGGAAATAAAAACATTCCAGAGCTTTAAAAACAGCAGGAAAAATTATATAGTGTTAGTTTTTTTTAGAAATTGTAAGTATAAGTGAAAATAACTTGCATCAGAAATTGCATGAGAGGGTACTTTGAAACTCACATTAACATAAAAAAAATCCTCAGCACAAAAACTTGTAAGTTAAATCCAGCACCATATAAAAAGAATTTTACACTAAAACCGAGTGATGTTTATCCTAGGAAAGCAAATCCAAAATCAATCACTGTACTATAGCATACTAATAGAATAAAGAGCAAAACTTACATGATCATCTTAATGAACACAAAAAAGCGTTTAACAAAAATCCAGCATGCTTTCATGATGAAGACATTTTTTAAAAAAGGGAGTATGAAGGATGTTCTTCAACCTAAGAAAGAGACTCTATAACAAAACCACAGCTAATAGCATAGCTAATTAATAGTTAAAGTGACAAAAGAAAAAATAAATTAAACTCCATAAAAATAAAATATCTTTGTGTGACCCATGACATTATCAAGAAAGTAAATAAGTAACTCAGCATGAAAGAAAATATTTTTAAGTCATATTGTTGGCAAGGAATTTGTATCAAAAATATATAAAGAATATTTATAACTCAATAATAAAAAGACAAATAAACCAGTTTAAAAAATAGGCAAAGGATTTGAACAGACATTTTTCTGAAGAAGATATACAAATGGCTTATAAGCACATGATAACTTGCTTAATGTATTTAGTCAGGGGAAAAGTAAATCAAAAGCAGAATGACATGTTATAGTTGGTCCTTTTATCTTTGGATTCCATATCTGCAGATTCAACCAATCACAGATTGAAAATATTTTTAAAAACCCTCAAAACAATAAGGTGGAACAATACAACAATAAAAAAAAATGCAAATAAAAATTACAGTGTAACAGCTACTTATGTAGCGTTTACACTGCTTATTTCATTTCATTTCATTTCATTTCATTTCAGTTGGAGTCTCACTCTGTCGCCCAGACCGGAGTGCAGTGGCTGCTCCCGGCCACCACAGCCTCAACCTGCTGGGCTCCAGCGATCCTTCTGCCTCAGCCTTCTGAGTAGCTGGAATTACAGGCATGCGCTACCACGCCCGGCTGATTTTTTGATTTATTGTAGAGATGAGGTCTCGCTGCCCAGGCGGGTCTCGAACCCGCGGGCTCAGGCGTTCCACTCACCTCAGCCTCCCAAAGGCGCGGGATTATAGGCTGAGCCACCGAGCCCGGCTCATTATATATTTTAAATAATCTAGAGATGAGTTAAACTATCAGGAGGATATATGTAGGTTATTTGTAAGTGCTATGCTATTTTATATCAGAGTCTTGAACATCCATGAATTTTGATATTTGAGTGTGAGTTATAGAACCAATCCCCAGAAGATACTGAGGGCTAGTGTTGTTGTGAGGCTGCTTTCAGTTTTAGTGAATTTTTTTTAGAGATTCTTTCAACATGTTTGCCCATTTCATGATGGGTGATTTACATGAACAACCTGCCCACACTGCGCTGAGTGTTCAGCAGTTTTTGACCAAAAATGTCATAACCCTCATATCCCACCCTCCTTATTCATCCGATCTTGCCCTAAACAACTTTTTAGTGTTTCCTCAGATGAAAAAAGTCCTCAAAGGGGAATGTTTTGCTGATGTGGAAGAGGTGAAACAAAAAAAGGGCAGAATTACTAAAAGGCATCCAAATTGACGAGTTCAAAAATTGTTTTGAGCATTGGTAAAAGTTTCTCGGTAAGTGTGTTGCATCAAACGGAGAGTCCTTTGAAGATGACTGAAGTTTAAATATGTAAGCATAAATATGCAAATTTTTATAAATAAATTCCGGGTTTTTGGGGGTCCTCCTTTGTATACAGTTGATTCTTGAACAAATGGGTTTGAGCTGCACAGGTCCACTTATACGTAGAATTTTTTTTTCCCAGTGAATATATTAGAAACTTTTTTGAAGATTTGTGACAATCTGAAATAACTCACTTTTTTTCTAGCTTACTCTACTTGTAGGAATACAGTATATAATATGTATGACATACAAAATATATGTTAATTGACGATTTATGTTACCAACAGGGCTTCCAGTCAAAAGTAGGCAATTAGTAGTTAAGTTTTTGGGATGTCAAAAGTTATACTCGCATTTTTGTCTGCATGGGAGGGGTCAGCTCCCCTAACCCCCAAGTTGTTCAGGGGTCAACTGTATACACATATGACTTACTGTAAGAAACTAGAGGCTGAGAAGTCCATGATCTACTGTCTGCATGCTGGACAGTAGTAAAGCCAGAATGTAGTTCTGAGAACGGAAGACCAATAGTGTAAGTCTCACTCAAGGACAGGGGAAGACTGATAGCATCACAGCTCAAACAGTCTGGGAGAGAATGAGAATTCCCCCTTGTGTCACCTTTTTATTCTATCGGGCCCTCAATGGATTGAACGGAACCCCCTAGCACTGAGGAGGACCATCTGCTTTATTTAGTCCACTGATTCAAATGCTAATTTCACCTGGAAACACCCTCACAGACACATCCAGAAATAATGATTAATCTGTACCCTCGTGTCCCAGTTAAATTTACACATAAAAATTAACCATCACAATAAGGATGTGGAAAAACTGGAACCCTTTCATTGATGGTGGGAATATACATGGTGCAGCCACTTTGGAAAACAGATGGTAAGTTTCTCCAAATGCTCAACAGAATTACCATATGATCCAGCGATTCTGCTGCTAAGCTTACACTTAAGAGAAATAAAAGCATATGTCTATACAAATTATACACAAAGGATCATAGCAGAATTACTTATAACAGCCCAAACTGGAAACAGCCTATTGCCTATAAACTTATAAATGAATAAACAAGATGTGGTATATCCAATCCACACAATGGAATGTTGTTCAGATGGATTCTTATCTCACAATGAAAAAAATAATAATACATGCCGCAACAGGAATGAACCTTGAAAATATTAGGCTAAGTAGAAGAAGCCAGACACAAGGGGCCACATATTGTATGAGTTCATTGACATGACATGTCCAGACTAAGGCAAATCCATAGAGACAGGAAGTAGATTAGTGGTTGCCAGGGGCAGGAGTGGAAGGAATGAGAAAAGAGAGTGACCACCAGAGTTTCTTTTAGCAGTGTTGATAAGTTCTAAAATTAAGTTGTACAATTGCTAATATATCAAAAAACACTGAAATATACACTTAAAATGAATGGCTTTTTTTTTTTGAGTTGAAGTCTCACTCTGTCACCCAGGCTGGAGTACAGTGGCACACTCATGGTCACCCCAGCGTCGACCTGCTGGGCTCCAGCAATCCTTCTGCCGCAGCCTTCCAAGTAGCCAGAACGACGGGCATGTGCTACCATGCCTGGCTAATTTTTGATTTATTATAGAGACGAAGTCTCACCAAATTGCCCAGGCTGGTCTTGAACCTGGGGTCTCAGGCAATCCACTCACCTCGGCTTCCCAAAGTGCTAGGATTACAAGCTGAGCCATGGAGCCTGGCCCAAATGAATGGCTTTTATGACATGTGACATATATACAAAAAAGAAGTAATGTGAAATCTAAAATCAAAACACTTTTTAAAATGTAAAGCCTTAGTCGGGCTCGGTGGCTCAGCCTGTAATCCCGCGCCTTTGGGAAGCTGAGGTGAGTGGATTGCCTGAGCCCGCAGGTTCGAGACCCGCCTGGGCAGCGA
>NW_007252933.1:442540-445289 GCF_000164805.1 Carlito syrichta
TCGCCGGAGCCCAGCAGGTTGAGGCTGCGGTGGCCGGGAGCAGCCACTGCACTCCAGTCTGGGCGACAGAGTGGGACTCCAACTAAAAAAAAAAAAAAAAGCAAAGCCTGCAATATCAGTTACAAGGAACTCAAAAAGTATGACTGTCATAAAAGGAGAAATGTCAAAATATCATATGAATAATAATTGATCACAGTTTTGAGGGCTTATATTACACCAGTCACTGCTCTACTTTTTACATGTATCAACTCATTAATCTTTACAATATCCTATGAGGTAAGACCAATTAGCATCCCTGTTTTATTTTATTTTATTTTTAAAATTTTTAATTTTAAAGATAGGGATACCATTCAGGGTTAGGTATACAAAAATTCATTATGCAGGTACCCTTGTTGATGAGGTGTGCCCCCGCCGACAGTTTCCAACTACTGCCAATCCCTTTCTTATAGTATTATGATAATTGTTCAAGGTCCACTTATGAGTGAGAACATGTGATATTCAGTTCTTTGTTTCTGTGATAGATCACTCAGTATTATAGACTCTAAGAATCTCCATTTTATAGATGAGCAAACCGAGGTATACAGTTCATGCAGACAGGACTTTAACAGGAAATCCAATTATAGAACCTGCAAGTTTTAAATCTCTGCCTCTCAAAAAAAAACTTCTGGGGCCAGTAGGTATTAATGCTTCCTCTATCTGCCCAAGAAAGATACCAAAGAGCAGCTCGGGTCTTAGACAATGAGGGTGTATCCAATTGTATATAGGGAAATGAGAAGAGGTGAAGTTAGAATCCTATTCTTCCCTCTCTGCGGAATGGAGCATAGGCTGCCCCGAACTCAGGAAAGTCCCTGCACCATGATGGAGATGACATCTGAATTAGGTGAATTGCGTCTTGTTTCTCATGGCTGAAAGGTGGAGGTCTCCCTCTCCTGAACACTGTGCATTTTTATAACATTAGTAAATGGAAACTTCCAAATGCCAGCTGCAAATTTTCAAATTTCCTGTCTGAGAAGAAAAACTAACATTGTTTCCAAGAACAGGAAGAGATTTGGGGTGAAAGAGAATGCACTGAAGCTGGAACAAGATGATCAATTATGTTACTTAACCAGGAGGAAGGGACCTGTCTCATGACTATAAAGGATCTTGGTCTTCCTCTGATATGACTCAGAATTAATGGAGCTCTGGCTTTCTCAGCTCTGAGTGTATTCAGTTTTGAAATTAATGCTTTGTAATAAGATTCAGCTGTTCAGGCTGAGATTCCAAGAGGATGAAAGTGCTTCCCAGAGCTGTGGAACCCAGATCTCTGTAGCCAGCCCTATAGATGCTCCCTACTGAAATGTTCCTCCAATCTCCATAATATCTTGGGCCAGCAAGGCCAAACCAGGGCTTTCCTTCCTTCTCCAAGGACCTGCTTCACCTAGCTGCAAGCAAGCACAGGTGCTAAAGTGTTGGGGTTTTTAAAAAAATTAATTTTTGTGTTGTGATTTAAAAAGTAATACATTGCCATTATAGGCAGTGATAAGATGATTATATCTAACACATTGAACACTTGTCCTATATCAGGCACTGAGCTCAGGAATCTACTTCAATTACTTCATTTAATCCCCCAACAACTTGATGAAGCAGGTGTTGTAAATGTTGTGGCAGGCTCTCTGCTAGGCGGTAGATGTACAGTGCTGACCCAGAGAGAGGTGGCTCCTGGCCACTTCAACCTGCTCCTGCCTCTGTCTAGGCCCTGCCTGTCTCCCCAGGACTGCTGAAATAGTTATCTTTGCTAATCTCCCATCTTTAGTCTCTCATCTCTGCAGTCCATCCAGTGCCTGGCACTTAGGATATGCTCAGTGAATGTGGAATGAATGAGTGAGTCAATGAATGAACTGTCATGACTCCAGGGGCTTTTTAAAATGTAGTTCTAATATCACCCTTCTCAGCAACTTTCAGAGGTTGCCTGTTTCCTCCAGCATACAGTCCTCATTTCTTGGCCTGATAGTCAAGACTTTCCCAAATCAGCCTAACCTGGATGCTCATCTAAACCCAATTTCTCACCCATTCCTTATATGTGTCAAGAATTTTCTTATCCCACCAATTTTGCCTCCTGTATTTCCTAGCCTCCCTTCCAGGCCAGTGGACTCCTCCCATGATGCAGGTACCCCAGCACCTCATAACCTAGGGCACTGCATAAACCATGGGACAAGTCACCAAGATGTTCCAAGTCTGTATGTCACCACAGCAGGGTCTACCTTCTCACTAATCTACACATCTGTGTACAGAGATTCCCCCCCCTCTTCCTGGTTAGTTGGTTTCAAGTTTCCACTGCCACACGACCTTCTCTGGGAGGCCCTCCCTGACCGGGAGTCTGTCACTCCCACCTCTCTACTCTCAGGACTGTTATCGCCTTCATTTCCACCCCTAACACAGGCCACCTGGTAGGTTATAGACCTGGTGCACAGCTGCCCCACTCCCTCGCAGACAGTTCCACACCGTGAGTTCCCAGAGGGCAGGAACTGTGTTTAATTAATTTAATTCTATTTCTCCCACTGGACTTTGCCTTGTCCTTTGCACTCAGGAGTAGTCAGTGTGCTGTGGAAGTGAATTAGGTCAGAGGGAAAACTGTTACACCTTGACCTCAGTGAATGTAATCGGAGGATGGAGCAAAAAACCCTCTTGACCCTTGTCAGCCTTGAGGCCACGGTGGTTGGTAGGGGATTAGCAAGGGTTTCAGGAGAATAGGAAGATGTGTGTGTGCGGA
>NW_007252933.1:445309-445815 GCF_000164805.1 Carlito syrichta
GGGCGGAGGAGAGCAAAGGTGAAGAATTCTGGACCCCGGTCATTGTCACCCCAGTTCCACTCCCGCTGACAACCGGGCCAACGATCTGGGAGAGCTGGAGAAGGGCCTGGATAGCCTCCAACTGTTTACCTTCCGGGTACCCTGGCGACTGGAGATTGGTCGTCATGGCAACCCCGTCGTCAACCAGATGCAGCGAGGGCCAGCAGGTAGTGAACGAGGACAGAACAGACATAAAAGAAGGAGCATCAAAGGCAAGGGGCACATATAGTCATAGCCAGAGTCCCGGCTACAATGACTAAGATCCTGCACCGACCGTCAGCCACCCCCAAAACCGCCCTTCACCCCCTCCCGGCACCCCGCGCCCAATGATGACCCCTTCCGTGGCTGCACAGAGGCCAAAGAGTGCGCGTGGGGGTGGGGGGGCATTCGTGGGAAGCAGAGGGAATTCATTTCCCCCATCCCCTCAAAGGAAGCTCCCAGCAGCTCAGTGAAATACCAACCCCCCC
>NW_007252933.1:445835-524935 GCF_000164805.1 Carlito syrichta
ACTGGGAGTTGGGCGTAGAAGACCCCGTTTACCGACAGCATGCAGGAGACCTCCCACTCCCTGTCCCTCTTTCCATCGCCGCCCCCGCAAAATCTCATCCCCCTAGTTCTCGCTTAGGGAGTATGTGGAAGAACTCGCTCGTTCTGATTAATGACAGCTTGTGTGTGCGAGGGTGAGGGCTGAGAGTGGGGGTGGAGTTGAGGGGGTGGATAGTCTATCGAGAATGTTCGGGGAGAACTGAGTTGTCCACTCCGGGATGGAATCCCATCCCGGGCGGGGCGCCGCTCCCCAAGGGTTTGAGGTACCAGGAGTCGCCACCCCAGCCTTGCCCCCCTGGAAGACGTTCAAGGGGGATCGTCCGTTAACGAGAAGGGATCGCCCCTTGCGAGAGAAGGGAGTCCTGAGCCCGCGGAGGGCGTGTCCGTGGACCCCGGCTCAGGCCCAGCAGGCCAGGCCACCGGCTCCGGGTCCTCCCTGCTCGAGCCCCCTCCATCCTCGCCAGCTGCCCGCCTCAGGGTGACAAAGCTTAAGTCCCAAGCCCAGCACCACATAGGGAGATCACCAGGGGAGGAAAAAGAAGCAGCCTCCTCACCCCCCAGCGCCCGTCGGGAGTGAAGGATCGCGGGACACAGTCCAGACCCCCCCAGGACTTCGAGAATAGGGGTGCTGAGCGGAGAAGAGCCTGAACACAGGGATCCCGGAGCCTTGATCCGGTTAGGGGATTGCCAAGGATCAGAGGGCCCGTGACCCTTTTCCTCGCCAACCCAGCTCCAAGCCCCGGGCGCCGAGGGTTATGACTTTATCGCTAAAAAAATAAACGAACTGCTCGCTCCTCAAACGAATTTTAATTACCGCCTCCCTCCCCCCGCCCACCCTCCTCTTTGGACCCCCGAGGTTGAACATCCCCCTGAGGAGCGGGTTGGGGGGGCAAGCCCCCAGCCGGCGGCTTCCCCGGGCCACTGCCCGCTCCAGCCGCGGACGCCACTTGCCCCCTCGCAGCGCCTGCGTCTAGGAGACGCTGCGACGCCCCGACCTGGAGCACCGGGAGCGGGGCGCCGGGCAGCGCCTTCCCGGGCCGGAGGGGACCGGCCTCCGCGTGCAGTGTGACCGGAGGAGATGTCCCGGGGTCGGGTCGCTGGACGCCCCTGCCCGGCTCCTGTGGACGCCCCTGCCGGGCTCCGGCTTCTGCCTCCCGCCTCGACGGCTCAGCGGGCTGGGCCCGGCGGGGCAGCGGGACGCGAGTAAAAGTGGGTGTAACAGGCTTGGGGAGCATGGGGGCGGCTTCTTGTCCTTTGAACTGCCCTGCAGGGGTGTGTTTGGGGGGTGGGTGGGGTGGGAGCAGAGGCGAAGCCCGCCCTTACTTCTACCCGTCTCTCCCGCCGAACGCGGCCCGTTTCAGCACCGGGGGCTGCGGACAGCGCCTGCCCGCCTGGGAGCGCAGCCGCCCCTCTCCGTCGCGGGGGGTTCTGTAATTCACCTCCCGTCTGGAGTCTCCGTTCCCAGCACACCCCCCCGGCACCCCCAAGAACTCCCAGCTCAAGAGCCCCTGAGATCCTTACCCCGCCAAAGTTTGAGCTTCTCCTCGGCACGCCCGAGTGTGCAGAGCGGCTCCTCCTCCCTCCCGGCGGCGCCGCGGGCTCGCGCCCTCCCCCACCCCGGCTAGGACTCTGCTGGGGGTGGCGGCCTCCCTCTCTCTGGGGAAGTCAGGCTAGGCAGGCTCTGGAGCCTCAAAGGAGGCAGAAGACACTCACTCACAGCCCCGTCCCTCCCAGGGAAGAGGAGGCGAGTCGGGACCAAGAAAGCAGCCAAGTCCGCCTGTCAACTCTGGATTCCCTCCTAACCGCCGTGGCCACCTTGGCCTCCTTCTTGGGATGTTTTCCCTGTGGTGTAATCCACACGGATGAGTACACAACAGAGATCCGGGCGTTTGACGTTTAAAGGTGGGGTCTATATATTTTTGAACCCGTTTAGAAACTTAGGGAAGATTTTGGAGAGAAGTCTCTCTTTAAGAAAATGGGCATATTCCTTGCAGAGTTTTCCTTTCCTTCTATCACACCAGATAACTCCAGATTCCCTGATCTAAAAATCAAAACCCACCAATCCAGCTAGTATTCATTATCCTCTGTTGGAGCCAAAGGATCTTAAAATTGGGGGAGAAATAAGCTTTATTTAATGAAACTCGCTTTTCCCACAGAAAGGATATGTCCAAGGGCACACATCTATCTCCCTGAAGGGCGAAGACCTAATCACACTTCTCCCTCACTGGCAGCTGCACGCTCCAATTCTGGATTGCAGGAGCAGGTCCCAGGAAGAATCAGAGCCTTCTTGCCTGGGACAAAACCTGGACAACCTCTTAGGTTCCAGGTTCTCTGCACTGACACCCTCATTGGGTACACCACAAAAGCAATTCCCACAGCAGCCAGCCACCCAGAGTGTCATTGAGAACTTGGGGCTCATGACACTTCTTGAACATAAAAGGGGGACTCCCCCACAAACAGAATTAATTTGTGGAGGGTGGGCCTCTTGTTGTACAGGCTTCCCCCAATAGGTAAGTGTTCTAGGAAACCATCAGCATCAGAGTACCAGCTAACGTTGTCTAGAGAGACTGCATTTGGCTTCGGTGAATATATATATAGGCATTGAATCTCAAAATATATATATATTTTTGAGGGAAAAGTTTTGCCAATGTGGAAAAGGTGAAACAAAAGACGGCAGAAGCACTAAAAGGCAACAGAATTGACAAAATCTAAAACTGTTTTGAGGAGGGGAAAAAGCATCCCAATAGGTGTATTACATCAGATGGAGAGTACTGTGAAGGTGACAGATGTTTAAACATGTAAAAACAGTTTTTGATAAATAAATTATGTGTTTTTTGGGCCCCCCTTGTGCTAATTAAATTGTCTGTTCATAGAGAAGGCTACGCTCAGGAGGCGTCAAGTCCATTCAGTTCATGCAACACTTGAATGGAGGGATGAAGTGTCTATTCTTTATTGAAGAAATACAGAATTAGAAGTGTGCACACGTGTGCTTGTGCACATCACACATCTGAAAGAATCTAGAAAATTTTTCCTTAAAGAAAAGTCAGGCTTAGTTGTTTGGTTTAAAGGAATTCTGGTCGTAGGGGAGCAGATAAATGAAAGTGGTGAATCACCAAAATGAAGTTGAAGCCACAGGAGTTGGTGGAAAGAATTCTCGTTGTATTATTTGGGTTTCTGGAAGGAATCTGAAATTAATTCAACACAAGAGAAAACATAACCTATGGGCCCTTGCCTCATCAAGGACTTTAGTTTCCTTATTCCAGGGAATCTCTAGCATACCTCAGTTATGTGCAATTTTTAAAAATAGTCCTTATTGTTTGGAAATGCTTTACTTCCTCTAATCCCAATAATTTATGTTACAAGTTAAAACTGTTTCCTGCTAACTTGTCCTTGGGAAAGACTGGAAGCAGATGATTATTTTCTGTTGTCCAGAAACATTTCAGAGCTTCAAAAGAATCTTAAATCCTGATGTTGGAAAACGTAACAAGTTATCATGAGATAATTTTTAGACATCATCCTGAAACATGAAAAGGTTCCTTTGGACTTTGTTCCTGAGGTGTACATCATTTCTAAGACTTAAGGGATAAAACAAGACTTTACAAAACTAACCGTTCAATGGAGAAGTACACTGAGCCTAATGTAATGAGATAGTGTTTAGCAGAGTTGGGCCCATGCTTGGCCTTCAGGAAATCCTGTGTGTAGCAATAGTTGTCACTAAAAACTTTGGGTACCTGAAAGATAGAAAGAGATGAACAGAGACTGGAAATGAGTAGAAAGAACCCCAAAGGGATATATCTGTGCATTTGCCTACAAAAGGCATCCAGCTGTAAGGTCTTAGGCTGCCGGGATAGACGGTCCAGATTTGGCCAAGATCCACTCCATGGGATAGCCGTCCTATTGCTCAAGCTTCACCTGAGAACTGACACAGTGTGGAATGAACAACAATGTTTTGTCAAGATGCAGGACATAACCAGGAGCAGACAATCCCAGATGAATTAGTGGGATGCCCTAATAGGCCCATGGGACCAAGGTACCCAGGAAAGCAAGCCCCAGAAACCCAGAGCCTTGTGCCAGAATAGGAAAACTATGGCAAGAAGGGAGCTACGGAGAAGGCACTGCTTCTTTCTGACAGGGCAGGTGAGATCAGGACAAAGTGGGTGGGAACCTTAGGTGAATCCCCGGTTGCTTCAGTCTCAGTCAGGACTCACTAAGGACGTGGGAAGAGGTTGTGGGAAAAAGAGTAGTACCCAGCTATCAGGATCTGAGGAAGGTTGGAGCTGGGAAACCTGGTACCGGTTCTACCCACCTGTGAATTAGTTGCCAGAGAAATGAAAGGATAAATATCAGTCATGCCAAGAGGGTTGGGTCCAAGCATGAGCGGGTACATGTGTGGCTTAGGAGACTCCTCAGTGATATTTAGGTATAATTGTTTTTGAAATTTCAAAACCATGTGATGGTCTATATAGTCTTCTATATAGATTTTATTTGGTGAGTCAATTGGGGTTAATAAGATTCAGTGATGTTGCTTGTAGTTATAGTTTCTTCAGTTTCACTATGCAAATATACAAGTTGTTATTTATTCTGTATGCATATCATACACCTTGCTTTAAAAAATGGGAGCAAGGGAAGCTAAATTTTTGTTATTATAATTGTCTACAATCTTCCCAGTCCAAACACATTTTAGATGTCCTGGAGACCCAATATTTATAGGTTAGGGTTGAAAGGCACAAGATTTTGTCCATAGGTGGGCAACAGGACTGCCGTTTCTCCTGGGGGCCATCTGGTTCCCAGTGTGTTAAAGGACACACAATCTGATAAGTAGATAAGCCAGACTAACAGATGATAAGCAGAAATGCAAGAGATAAGCCCAGTTATCAGTGGGGGCGAGGAGGGGGAGATGTGAGGGCTTGTTCTGGCAGATGGTCTAGATCCTTGGCAAAGCATAAGGCAATTTGTAGGAATAGCTTTGGGAAATAAAATATTTATGATGAGGCAGGCAAAGTTCCCATGAGAAGCAAGGGTGCAACAGTTTCCCCTGCAGGAATTCTCTCAGTCAGTACAAAGTTGGATGGGGAGAAAAGGCCCCAACTTGGGGAGAAGCAATTGTTTTGGGTCTTTAAGGCCCACATTGCCTGTTTCCTTCTCGAGCAGCAGAGAAGATGGCACCGATTTTCCTCATTTACCTGTGGTTGGAAGAATAGAAGGAAAATAAAATAAAATGAATGCATCAGATTTAGAGAGTTTAAAATTGTATCCAAATACCATTAAGAGCCTGAGGAAGACTATGGGACCATGGCATCTAATCTACCTTGTCTCCTGAGGGTCTCTCCCCCGACTTTCAGGTCAGTTTTGCAAGCTGGGGATAGCTGGGGGCTGCCTGTGAATCCCCAGTGCCAGGCTTCCAACTCCATCCAAATCTCCACTATCTGATCATCAGTCTCACCTTTCATAGATAATCTATTTTCAAACTTTGATTCCTTTTAAAATGCAAACAACTCCAGGACATAGAGTGTGGATAAAGAATCAAGCAAAAAGTTCTGGCAGGAAAGACTGAGGAGAGAGCATCTGATGATCCTGCAGGTCAGTGATGGTGTCATGGTGCCATGGCTGGGGGGAGGTGAGGGCAGGACCAGAGGTGGGGAAAGGGCCCAGATGACAGACACAGAACACCAAGGGCGAACATGGCATCCATCACAACTCAGCCTGGTCCTGGCACAGGTAAATCACCTGAGCTTTCATATAAGCCTAAAACGTTCATTTTCCACCCACCAAAGAAGGGCAACCACCTTTGCTAATTGTTAAAGCTGGCACAAGCGTACCAGATGCAAGCCTGTTTTAGTGGATTGTGATGTGAATGCCATCAAAGTGCTCATTAATAGATGTGACATGATCTAGGGCTCAGTCCTGCTCAGTGCAACACTGTCATTGCGGCTTTGGGGAAACGTAGCGTTTCCTGTATATTTTCATATGGATAGAATGTGTAGCTAACGCACACTCAGGAAATATGGTGACTAAGTGTATAAATCAGGATTTTAAAAAAGTCTTGAGAGCCTTCGACGATGGGCTGAATAGCTAGACCAAGAACAGATGCAATGATCACAAATATAAAGCTCTGCAAGATGGTCTAAAATGTCAGCCACCCAAGTTCAAGAAGAGGAGACGAGGTTAGCAGGCCCCACTCAATATGATGTGAGATCTCCAGATGACGTGTCTCCACAAAAATTGACAAAACTAATGAGAAATAAGACTGACTTAATAGAGTATCACATAGAAAGAGGCGAGCCTTGCTCAGTTCGTGTCTTGCAAACATACCTGGATTATTTTCATCTTAGTTGCCGCATTTTAAAATATGTTGCACAGCTCAGCCTGTATTCCCAGCACCTTGAGAGGCCAAGGTGTGTGGACTGCCCGAGCCCGCAGGCTCGAGACCCGCCTGGGCAACTTGGCAAGACCTCATTTCTACAATAAATCAAAAATTAGCCGGACACGGTAGCATGCATTTGTAGTTCGCTACCATGACTGAGGTGGAAGGATCGCCGGAGCCTAGCAGGTCGATGCTGGGGTGGCTGTGAGTGTGCCATTGCACTCCAACCTGGGCAACAGAGTGAGAGTCCAACTACAAATAAATAAATAAATAAAATATGTTGCACAAGCAGCAGTATATTAGTAATAATAGGACAAAAAATAAATTAATACATTGATCGTGCATTTTCTGTTACTTTGTAGTTTTTCTTTCACAGTGATAATAGTAGTGAAGCAAGTACAATTTCATTAGTTTGCTTTGACTTTAGCCTTATAGCTTGATAAATAGCCTATTGTGCTGTATTAGTTTCCAGTGATTTTGGATCATGGCCAATCAATGATCACTGGCCATGATCCTGGTCAAACAAATAATGTAATTAGCAAAATTATTTACAACATTGTTTACCTTTTTAATGTACATTTAAATTGTTTCTTATTTTTTCCCCTTTTAAATGGCTGCTGTAAACACGTGTAAAATCTTCTAGTTTTTGTAATTATTTCCTTAGG
The DNA here is from genome assembly GCF_000164805.1 of Carlito syrichta. Classification (NCBI taxonomy): domain Eukaryota; kingdom Metazoa; phylum Chordata; class Mammalia; order Primates; family Tarsiidae; genus Carlito; species Carlito syrichta. Next base: position 452,903 of record NW_007252933.1, read on the forward strand.
TCTCAGAAATAGGATTACTCCACAGATATAAACATCTGAATTCAAGAGAAGTTTTAGCAATTTCTATTGCAATCAATCATTTATCAGCTCCACCATATTTTATTTTTAGCAGCATTCTACTTTATTTTTCAAATTTAATGCATAAGCTGTACCTATAACCATTTTAATTTGCATCTCAATAAGAGGTAGGAAAGTTGAACGTTTTCTTATGTATATTTATTACTTGTGTGTCTTCTTTGTGAATCACCTATTCATGTCTTTTGCCCATTTACATTAAAGTTTTAATGTTTTCTCTTTCAATTTTCATGAGCTTTTTGTGCAATACTGACAGAGACTTTTTCCTGGTTTATTTTGTGAAAATATTTTCTTTAGTCTGCCTGCCTTTTTATTTGAATCCTGATAATATTTACTCTAGAGACTTGCAAACATTTGAAAGTCAAGAAATGCATAATTTCACTACATATAAGAAATCTATTCTCTTTTTGGTGACCTTATGTTTTAATTCTTAATACAATTTAATACTCTTTAATACACTTTGGCTTATTTTGACATACAATCAGACAATTTCACTTGAAACCTCTTTAACTTTGAGCAGAGTTAAATTTAATGCAGGAATCAGATTCCTCATCTATTAATAAAATAAACAATCCAGTTTTCACTTTTATTCCAGAATCCTCCAACAGAATATCGAGCGGATCAAATACTTAATCGCTTAGGAAAACTCATTCCTCAACCATGCTGTGTCAGTTTTCAGTTCACTGGCTCCCAGCTCTGAATGTTCCCTTCAATATCTGTTCTGCAATAATGGAATAATGGACAGAATTTCTTTGTGTGTTGCAGTGACCACAATATTAAACTTTCTCAGTGGATGATGCTAGAATGACACTGAAGCAGGAAGGCGCTCTCCTGCTGTTTCTGGTGACTGTATCACAGGTGAATGACACAGGTGTGAGAATGTTGTTGGTGCCACATCCCTGGAACACACAGTCCTTTGATGACCTCCCAGCTCCAGACTGGTGATCATCTTTCTGCAGCTCTTGCAGCATGGACCCTGCATGCTTTGAACTTCTGGTGCTACAACTCTTCCAACATAAATACCATGGTTCCAGGTCTCCTATTCAGATGGATGGTTCCACCTTCTCTGCACACCTGTATGGCTGGCCACTGGTGGAACCCTGCCTGAACTCCAGAAGAGCTGTTCCTGCTTGTCCAGTGAATGCAGACCACTGGACTGTGCAAACCAACCAACTTCTCTGCCATCCATTGGGCTGCAACTGTACCTGCTCCAGCAAGGTCTGAGTGCTAGCCTTGGAGAAGGGGGTCCCTATTACAAGTCTGTCCTTCCTTGGGTATTCTCCTTCAGCCATAGGGTGCCTTGAAGAGTTTTCTTACATATTTTTTTTAAGTTGGAGTCTCACTCTGTTGCCCAGGCTCGAGTGCAGTGGCACATTCACAGCCACCCCAGTGTCAACCTGCTGGGCTCTGCCAATCCTTCCTCCTCTGCTTTCCAAGTAGCCAGAACTATAGGCACGTGCTACCACACCTGGCTCACTTTTGATTAATTGTAGAGATAAGGTCTCACCAAGTTGCCCGAGCTGGTCTCAAATCTGCAGGCTCAGGCAATCCACTCGTCTCATCCTCCCAAAGTGCTGGGATTACAGGCTGAGCCACCACGTCCAGCTGTCTCACATATTATAGTTACCCTTTATCAGTTTAATAATCTTTATGCTAACTTTTTCTTTTATATTTACCTAAATCATCATGTGGTTTCTGTCTCTTGATTAGACCCAAATGGATACACATGCTATGAACCAAAATTTCCTTTATATTTTTTATCTAGATAAGGGGTCAGAAACCTTTTCTTAAAGGGCAAGATAGTAAGTATTTTAGGATTCCATGCCATATAGTTTCTGTCACAAACTTCAACACTTGTTTATGTTTGAAAGAATCTCAGCAAATTAAGAATGGAAGGAAACTTTTTTAACTTGATAAAGGTCATCTTAGAAAAGCTTTCAGTTAGCACCATGCCTAATTTGAAGGCTGAGATCAGGTAAGAACATTCACTTTCAACACATCTATTCAGTATTATTTGAAAGTCCTAGCTAATGAAATATAGGAAGAAATAAAAGGAACAATAACCCCCAGGTGTCATAAAGCTGAAAAGATAACTGCCGTTATTCACAGATAGTATGGCTATGTATGTAGAAAATCCTCTGTAATTTACAAAAATGAGACTAGATGAATTTATTGAGGTAGCAGTATACAAAATTAATATACAAAACTAATTGTACATGTCAATTCTAGCAACAAACAATAGACAATGAAATTTTAAAAACTCTGTTTGCAATAGTACCAAATACATCAATTACTTAGGAATTAACCTAATGTTAAATGCAAGACTTGTGAACCATTGCTAAGATAAGCTTAAAAAGACATAATAAAAAGATGCACCATGTTATGGTTATGTTTACAAAATCCTAATATTTTAAAGAATTATTCCCTCAAGTTGATTTATTGATTCCATGCAACACTAATAAAAATATTAACAGGCTTTTTTAAATAAAGAAATTGTATTCTAAAATTTTACAGAAATGCAAAATGATCTTACATTACATTTGTTATTACAAAACAATAATGAAAAAGGAGAAAAGTTGAAGGATTTACACTACTTGATATCAAGACTTATAATAAAGCCATAGTAATCACAACAGCGTGGTATTGGCATAAAGAACAGCTTAGTGGGACAAAATAGAAATTCCAGAAAAAAAGATGCATGTATATATAGTCAATTGATGTTTTTTTATGTTGCCCAGGCTAGACTCAAAACCCTGGGCTCAAGTCATCTTTCTGCTTCAGCCTCTGGTTAGCTGGGACTACAGCTGTGATCAAATATTTTTTAAAAAAAATAAAGGTGCTAAGGCAATTCAGTGGGGAAAGGAAATTCATTTTTAAGAAATGGTGTTGAAAAACACGAAACCAACCCTACTGCCCATGTACAGTGGACTGGATAATGAAAATGTGGTACACATACACAATGGAGTATTATGCAGCCATAAAGAAGAATAAAATCATGGACTTTGCGGCAAATTGGATGGAGTTGGAGACCATCATACTAAGTGATCTATCACAGAAACAAAGAACTGAATGCTACATGTTCTTGCTCATAAGTGGGCCCTGAACACTAGTCATATTAGCACAAGGGGGGATTGGCAGTTGCTGGGCACTGCTAGGGGAGGGAGGGAGGAAGAAAGGTGGGAGGCATGTGACAACACAAAGGGTACCAGGTCCACTAGCAAGGGGAGTGAGGGTTAGTTAGAAACCCAAAATTCACCTGCATGCAGTCTACTTATGTAGTTAACCACCCTTACTCGTACCCCATGTCTCTATAATTAAAAAATTAAATGATAAAAAAAGAAGTGGTGCTGTAACAGTTAGATATGTTTAATAAAAATGACTCTCAACCCCAATCTCACTCCACATAGGAAAATTGACTTGAGATGGAGTATAGCTATGCCTAAATACAAAAGCTAGACTCCTAATGGTTCCGGAAACAAAAGCCCAGATTATTTTTCATGACTTTAGGGGAGACAAAATTTATGGTGTATAACTATGCCTAAATACAAACCTACACTCCTAATGCTTCCAGAAACAAAAGTTCACATTGCTTTCATGATTTTAGGGGAGACAAAATTTATGGAGTATAGCTATGCCTAAATACAAAAGCCACACCCCTAATGCTTCCAGAAACAAAAGCCCAGATTATTTTCATGATTTTAGGGGAGACAAAATTTTCTTAAAATAGTACACAAAGAGCACTAACCATATAAGTAGCCCAAATGAATTCTACTTAATCAAAATCAAATTAACGATAGTCAATATCTGTCTGGGGACAGGGAGGCGCACCTCATCAACAAGGGTACCTGCACAATGCATATTTGTATACCTAACCCTTAACTGTACCCTACGATTTTAAAATAAAAAATATGTATTAAAAAATAGAAAAAAATTTCAAAATTTCTTCTCATCAGAATATGCCATGAAGAAGTTAAGCTACAAAATAAATGGTATAAACTCTTCAAAAGTGTCAAAGTTATGAAAAATATTAAACAATTAATAGATAAATAGACAGCTAGATAGACAGATTGATGAACTATTCCAGATAAAAGGAGACTAAAGATAAATAAAAACTAAATATAATGTACGATCTTGGTTTGGGTCCTTGATTCTAGTATATTGTTTTTTTTTTTTGCTATAAAGAACATTGTGGAACAACTGATACATTTTGAATAAAGCCTGTAGGTTAGATAATAATATCGTATCAGTGTTAACTTACTGATTCTGTACTGTGGCTGAGTAAGAGACTGTCCTTCCTTGTAATTAGCATTTTGTCTACCAATGGCATTGAGTACTTTTCATGTGTATGTTTGCTACCAATATATCTTCATTGGCAAATGTTTTAGAAAATACTAGTCGAGGTAACAGAGATAAAGAAACATCATTTCTGTCACTTAGTCTCAAATAATTTTTTTTAAAAGTGTGTTTGTGAGAAACAGAGAGAGACTGATGAAACCAGTGTGGCGAAGTGTTAACATTTATGGATTTTGAGTGAAGGGTATATGGAAATTGTTTGGACTATTTTTGCAACTTTTCTGGAAATCTTAAATTACTTCAAGATAAATGTTGAAAAAAGAAATGTATAGATAATCCCCAGGCAGAGAGAAAGTATTCACCATATGTGTATATATATATATTTTAATTTTTTTATTTTTTTGAGTTGGAGTCTCACTCTGTCACCCAGACTGGAGTGCGCTCCCGGCCACCGCAGCCTTGACTTGCTGGGCTCTGGTGATCCTTCTGCCTCAACCTTCCAAGTAGCTGGAACTACAGGCGTGCGCTACCACACCTGGCTAATTTTTTTGATTTATTGTAGAGATGAAGTCTCGCCAAGTTGCCCAGGTGGGTCTCGAACCCGCGGGGTCAGGCAATTCACTCACCTTGTCCTCCCAAAGCGTGGGATTACAGACTGAGCCACCGAGCCCCGGCCTCACCATATGGATATTTAACAAGGGACTCATTTTCAAAGTATCTAAGACATTTATATAAATTCATAATAAAAGACAACCCAATAAATAAATGGGAGAAATATTTGAACAAACATTTCACCAAAGAAGAAATATGATGGAAAATATACACTTGAAAAGTATTTAATGTCATTTGTAGTCAAAATACTAATTATAAATTAGAAATGCAAATTAAAACTACCATGAGATTCGACTACATATCCTCAAGAACGACTAATGTTAAAAAACCAACACCACCAAATCCTGGAGAAGGTGTGGAGCAACACATACGTTGCTGGTGGGGATGTGAAATAATACCACCAGTTTAGAAAACTATTTGAAAATCTCTTACAAAACTGAATGTATACTTAGCACATAACCAGCATTTTCACTGGTTATTTTCATTAGGCATTTTCCCCAAAGAAATTAAAACATACTTTGTCAAAATCGTTCATACACAAATGTTCACAGCAGCTTTATTTATAGTAGCCTCAAACTGGAAATAACTCACTGATAGATTGATAGACAAAAGGATAGGCAAATTGTGATATATTCAAACATGGAAGGCTGCCTGTTCTCGAGAAAGGATTACGAATCCATACAGCAATAGAGATGATTCTCAAACACATTATGTCGAGGCAGATAAGCCACACACAAAAGTGCACACAGTATGATTCCATTTACATGAAGTTCTAGATAGGCCAAACTAATCTTGGGTGGAAAAAACTCAGAACATTGGTTGCTTGGGGATCAGGATGGAAGCTGACTGCCATGGGACAGGAAAGAATTTTCTGGGGTGAAGGTAATAGTCTAGGTCTGATAGGGGTGATGGTGGATCAGGTGTACAAGACTGTCAAAACTCATCGCACTGAGTGTTTAAGATTTAGGCTTTTTATTGGTTGTAAATTATGTATACCTCATTAAAAGTTGCATTAATTATTTTTTAAATCAATGACCACTGAAAAAGGGCGTGGGGTGGGATGAGAATAAGGTGTCTTTGGTACCTATGGGTGAGAAAGGTGAGTATTCATCCTTAGAGTCCAGGCTCAACCTTCCACAACTCACTTCCTGGGAGTGTTATTCTGCTCCAGGAGTCATGGCTTCCTCCAATTTAAATTGCATTACTAGGCCAGGCATGATGGCTCATACGTGGAATCCTAGCACTTTGGGAAGCCAAGATGAGAGGATCGCTTAAGGCTAGGAGTTCAAGACCAGCCTGGGCAACGTAGCGAGACTCCCAGCACTATTAATAAATAAATAAACAAACAAGCAAACACATAACATTTTCCTCCACTGCACTTATTTCCATCTGGCATTCTGCATATTTTATTTATTTTCTACTTCCCTCTCACTAGTTTCAAGCCCCACAAGGACAGAAATTTTTGTCTCCTTTGTTTATTGTTATACTTCCCAGTGCCTAAAATAAAGTATGGGACATAGTAGCAACTCAATAAATACTTGCTAAATGTGTGAATGCTGGCTTTGGATGCCAAACTCCAAGAAGGCAAGTAAAGGGAGCAGTTCTTCCTTATGGCATAAATAGTGGAAATAATACATGTCAAAATGTCTTGAAAATCATGAAACAATAATCACGATTTAGTGACTCCTACTCTGGAAACAGATCATCCCTTTCCCCTACTCGTGCATAATCCCCAGACTTATCTCTCATCCTGCAGATCTTTGTTGTCATGCCTCTTTCATGACAACGCTGAATGTTACACTTCCCTGAAGGACAAAGACTAGGTCTAGTTTATTTGATATAATGATGAGGTAGCTTTATTACCGGGGGTGTTTGAAAGCTGCTGATGAGGGGACACTGTTTATTTTGTCCCTGCTGCTTTCTAGAGTAATGAGATGGCACAACAAGAGGTCACAGGCACCTGGAATTTCAAGCCCTGGTTTCAGGGTTTACTTAGCTGAGGAAGGAAGGGTTTCCCGGGAACATGGTTCCGACCCTCTGGAATGGCTCACAGTTTATTATGCACAAGATCCAGTTGACATTTAAATCATGTAAATGTATCCTGCTTATCTGTGAGTGGACCCAACACACACATTTGCAGTGACACATAACAATGAATAATACAGGAGACAAGTGTATTTTACATTTGCATTTGACTCTTTGTGAAGTGTGGCTTTTGAATTTTCCTTCTCTATTTGAAGGAAATAGATTCTATCTGATTTCTTACCAAGTAGATATGCAAAGGAATTTATCTTTTTTCCTCCTGTCTTTCTCTTCCTCCTTCTTTCTTTCAATCTTTCCACCTTTACTTTCAGTCTTTCTCGTTTCCTCTGCCTCCATTTCATTTCTCCTTCCTTTCTTCTCCCATCTCACCAGTGCTGGGCTTCCATTCATCTTTAGGGAGGAGGGCATCTCTGTTTCCCCCTGTCTCGTGCTGTCATTGTGTTCTTGGGCCCCATGGTGCTTGCTGGTGCTTGCTGTGATTGTCAAAGAGAAATGGCGAGAGGGACATAGGAGACAGACCTGGAGAGTCTTTAGGGGCTGCTGGCTGCAGTAGTCTCTTCTTACACACCCAACCCCATTCCCCAAACCTACCCACTGTACAGAGATGATAACTGAGACTCAGAGTGAAGATTGAGGTTAAGGACAGCTCAAGGTTAACCAGTGAGTTTGATTTGCTATTTACCAATGACCGCCTTTTGTGATCAGGTCCCAATTCTCTCTCTAGTCCCATCTCCTGTCCTACGTGTCCCCTGGGTTCGCCTGGTGTTGCGACAGGTGATAGTGAGCCCAAGAGTCGGGGATTATGCCTCCAAATTATTAAAAGGCAAGCACAGGATTTTGCAGAACTATCAAACAGACCAAGGCACTGGAGAGCGAAGGCATTGGCCGACTCCTAGAAATTTGCTTGTAACAATCCCACAGGAATGAAATCTGCCTGTTAATTCAGCGACAGGTGATGATAAGACATGACCCTTGTGGTAATAATAAATAACAAGTCCATAATGCTTATTCTTTACTACACACTGTGCAAAGTTAACTCATTAAATTTTATAAGAGCATAGGGGAAACTGATGCACAACTGAGGTGCCCAACTTCATAGGGCTAGGCTGGCCTCAGAGGTGGGCTTTTCTTTTCAAAGTTATGTAGAGAATTTATATATTTTTAAAAATTTTAAATTTTAGATTCAGAGGATACACATGTGTATTTGTTAAATGGACATATTATATAATGGTAGGGCTTGGGTCTCAGGCAGCCTATTCCCCAGATAGTAAACATTGTACCCCGTAGGTAGTTTCTGAACTCTAGCCCCCCTCCCCACCTTATTGGTGTCCACAGTCTATTATAGCTATGGGTTATTAATCATACATTTAAACTGTGAAACTGTGTCCCTGTGATGTCTGTCACACCAGGAAGCTGGGCTTCTAGGACTTAGAATCTTTCTACCAGACCCCCAGCAGAGGGGTGGGAACTCCTAGCCCTTAAAAATGTTGTTGATGTAGCTATGAAGTCCTCAGTCCATTTCAAATCTGTCTGCAGAGTCAGATAAATTCTGGCTTGGAAAGGTTAGGCAGAAGAAATAGGGAAGAGTGATCACTTTGACGTTATCCTGACGTAACCAGCTTTCAGATGGGTTAACTACTACAGAGTTGCTAAAGCTCATCTCCTCATAGTGATTGAGGTTGAGAGGTCCTGCCTTTTCTCATTGGTTGACCCCAAAGAATAATCAGGTGTGAATCGTTGAGGGCTTGATTAAAAGCCCTCAAGGATGGGTGGGCATAATTGACACAAAGTTTCCCTGGACAGAGCCTCGAGAATGGGGTCTCCCATTTTACTCCTGATTGCAGCATCTGGCCCACCTGTAATTGTGATATTAGCCAGACATTATTGGGCATAAGATGCAAAATACCATCAAGTAGAGGTCAAGTGGCTGGTGACCCGCTGGTGACCACAGGTCCTGTAATAGGATGTGTTCAGCCAGACCATACTGCTTGTGATTCTTTGCCTGAGGCCAAATCAGAATGGACAGCGTGAGATCTTCCTGAAGGCTCTCTACAGCTATTCCTCTCCACTTCCCATTCTTCAGAGGTGCTGACTATGGAGGCTGGCCACTGCTGGAGGCCTAGAGTGAGTTATTTCTCTAAAGCACACATACTCCCGTCAGAGAATTTTGAAGCTCACAAGCAAGGCTGCTTCATCAATAGTCCATTTATTCCACAAATATGTATTAAGCACATACTATGTGCCCGGCTCTATGTATGGTATGCCCACATCATCACATTCTGAGAAAGACTTTCTACAATTGGTGTGTAAACTGGGGAAGTCTTAAGATCAAGCAAGACACAGACAGCCATTTGTCTCTTGGAACTCAGGATTTTCTGCTGAAGGATTGCTTTGGAACGCCAAACACACCCCGCCATTTTTGGTAGGAGTGTTAGTAATGGCAACAGCAATGACCATAATCACAGGTAGAGCAAGAACTAATGTTTACAGAGTTCCTGCTGTGAAGCCAGACACTGTTCTAAGCCATCTGTCCATTTCATCCTCATGACAGCATTGTGAGGTAGGCATAATTTTCACTCATGATGCCTAGAGGAACACAAGCCTGTAAGTCAAGAAGTAAAGCAAGTTCTGGGTCTTGGAGGCCTTTGAACTCTCCTGGGACCCAGTTGGAGGATGCTTGTGGCTCAGATCTGAGAGAGAAGCGTAGAAGACAGGCATATCTCCTCTTTGATCACCTGCTTAGCGCTTGGTTTCCTAAGGATCATTTGCTGACACCTGCTCAGGAACTTGTGAAGAATACAGAATGGTAGGTGCTACTCCAGACACACAAAATTCAAATATCTGGGAATAGGGCTCAGGATTCTGCACTGTCAACAGGGCAATATGTAGCACGTTACAGTTGCAAGCCTTTACTGTAGAAAGTAATTGCCACCTTGGACAGTTTCTACCTTGTTCTATAGGTAAGGATGGAGTACTGGGAAGACTCATAGGTGAGGAATATCATTTTGGATTCCTGGCAGGAGGTACATCATTTTTATTTGAATGCATGTGGGTAACCCCCCAAAGCCCAGAATTTATTTATTTAAAAATTGTGTATTTATTTTTCATGTTTAAACTTCGGTCATCTTCAAAGTACTCTCCATTTGTTGCAACACACCTACCAAGACACTGTTTCTGTTGCTCAAAACAGTTTTTGAGGTTGTGGATTTGGATCCCTATTAGTGCTTCTGCTATCTGCTGTTTCACCTCTTCCACATCAGCAAAAATATTTCCCTTTGAGGACTTTTTTCATAGGGGAAACAAACAAAACAAAATTGACCGGAGAGAGATCAGGTGAATGGGGGTGGGGGATGGGGGTCATACCATTTTGGGCCAAAAACTGCTGAACACTCAGCACAATGTAAATCATCTGTCAGGAAATGGGCAAACACATTGAAAGAATCCCCCCCACCACCAAAAAAAATTCACTGAAGCTAGCCGGGCTCGGTGGCTCAGCCTGTAATCCCGCGCCTTTGGGAGGCTGAGGGGAGTGGATTGCCTGAGCCTGCGGGTTCGAGACCCACCTGGGCGGCGAGACCTCATCTCTACAAAAAATCAGCCGGGCGTGATAGCGCATGCCTGTAATTCCGGCTACTTGGAAGGCTGAGGGGGAAGGATCGCTGGAGCCCAGCAAGTCAAGGCTGTGGCCACTGTACTCCAGTCTTGGTGACAGAGTGAGACTCTAACTCGGAAAAAAAAAAAAATTCACTGAAGCCAAAAGCAACCTCTCACAACAACACTAGCTGGTACACTGATGCCTATGGGTTCCTAGAACACTAACCTAGTGGGGGAAGCCTGCACTGCAAGTAGCCTGTCATCCAAAAGATAATTCCAGATTTCTTTGGGGCCTCTCCTCATATTCTGAGAACAGAAACACACACACACACACACACACACACACACACACACACACACACACAGGCTTTTGATCATTACAGTTTGTGCTTCCAAAGAATCTCAGAGAGAGGTCTGAAAGCTCATGGCATTCCCCAGCAGACCATGAGTAAATCTACAAAGTAGCAGAGTTACTTTTAAAATAAATGTGAAATTACTCAAGAATGTGAATATACTTAACACTATCAAATTGTACACTTAAAAGTGGTAAGATGGTTAATTGTGTTATGTGTTTTTGTTTTTTACCATAATTAGAAAAAAGTGAAAAAAGCTACCTCAAGGAGCACGAGGCATCCTGGCATTTGCATCAGAAGCAAAACTTAGAAGGTTCAGAGAAGGCTCACTGAATGCAAACTCCTGATGAAATACCCACTTGTCTGGGTTTCCAAGATTTGATGGGGAGTGAGTAGAAACCTCCTCACAGGTGTGTCTAGAATAATTCAAACATGAATACAGATAATGCATACAGAATTAGACCGAGGGCAGATCAGCATTAAGGAGCAGAGTCGAGAGTTGTGTCTTGGGAACTGAGTGCTAATGGAACTTGTGTTTTTCAGGATCTCAGTCATCACAGCAAACAGCAAACGAGGTGTTTCTCTGATGGGCATGAGGTGGGAGACAAATACAGTAACAGAGAGAGGAGGTGTGGAAAAGAATGAAGAAGGAAAGCACCATTCAATTAATTTTCTAGAGCAGTCCCAAGATTATATGTCCCCGGGCCACTATCTGCCAGTTAAAACTCAGCCCTTGGGAAAGTAAAGGAAAAGTTCCACTCATTTAGACATGAGCTCTCCTTTGGAGATTGGGAGCTGGCAATGGAGTGTGAACAAATATCTGATGTTGGCCTTTAGCCTTGGAATATTCCCTGCACCTTGGATGGCCCTGTGTGGTCCCTCCTTTGGAAGGTGGTGACCCTAATGTGCCAAGAGACCCACAGGAGAGCAGCAGCCCCAGGTGTAGTAGGGTGCTGGTATTTCTAGATCTTATGGGTCCAAAGATCACAGTACAAGATCCTTCAGGTGGATTTACTTGTGCCCTATATGGACTCCTAAGGGCTGCCACACAGCATCCTTCCCACCTCTCATCTTCACACTTTCCATCCCAGTCAATCTAAAATGTGTAGGACGGTGGTCAGGAAGGGCAGACTGAGACTCTTGGGCACAGGTAGGGACTGCTATCCACAGGCAGAATTTCTTCTTCATCAGTGAAATCTCAGCTTTGTTCTTAAGACCTTGCAACTGACTGAATCGGGCCCACCCAGATTATTTTCTGGGATTATGGACTTCAATCACATCGATGAGATACCTTCACAGCAAAACCTAGATTTCCCTGATGACTACTACTGACATGGAGCAGCTCTTCATGCACTTATGGCCAATCATAGACCTTTAAAAATCTTACCCATTAAAAAAAAATGGGTTCCTTTTCAAATTACTGAATTGTAAGAGTTATTTTGATAACTTATATACCAGTCCCTTATCACAGTGGTCCCCAACATTTTTGGCATCAGGGGCCAGTTTTGTGGAATACAATTTTTTCCATGAACTAGGGGGGAGGGAGGATTGTTTTGGGATGATTCAAGCACATAACATTTATTGTGCACTTTAGTTGTATTATTATTTCATTGTAATGTATAATGAAATAATTATACGACTTACCGTAACAAAAGAGATGTGAACAGAAGTGGCAATAAATCAAAAATTAGCCAGGTGTGATAACACGCGCCTGTAGTTCCGGCTACTTGGAAGGCTGAGGCGGAAGGATCGCCGGAGCCCAGCAGGTCGAGGCTGCGATGGCCGGGAGCGGCCACTGCACTCCAGTCTGGGCGACAGAGTGAGACTCCAACTCAAAAAAAAAAAAAAAAAAAAGAATAATGAGCGGGCCATGTGCAAACTAAAATGTGTCAGATTCTGACTGCCACCAGGTGCAGCTGTACAAATGAAGCACATTGTCTCACTTGCCACTCACTGATCGGGTTTTGATATGAGTCTGCAAAAATTGATTGATTATGGTCTCTGTGCAGTCAAATCTCACTGCTAATGTTAATCTGTGTTTGCAGCCACTCCCCAGTGCTAGTATCACTGCCTCAATTCCATCTCAGATCACCAGGCGTTAGATTCTCATAAGGATCATGCAGGCTAGATCCCTCGCATGCACAGTTCACAATAGAGTTTGCTCTCCTATGAGAATCTAATGCTGCTGCCGGTCTGACAGGAGATGGAGCTCAGGCAGTAATGCGAGTGATAGGGAGTGACTGTAAATGCAGATGAAATTTTGCTTGCTTGCTTGCCTACCACTTACTTTCTGCTGTGTGCTTTATCAGATATGTTTTCCAAATATTTTCTCCAACTCTGTGGGCTTGCTTATTCATTTTCTTGTTAGTATCTTTTGTTGAGCAAAATTTTGACTTGTGATGAAGATTCACATAATTTTTTTTCATTTATGTTAATTGCTTTTTGTAACATGATGAAGAAACATTAGCCTACTTTCATAGTCACAGCAATTTAATCCTATGTTCTAGATGTTTTGTAGTTTTAGCTTTTACATTTAGGTCTACAATCTACTTCAAGTAAAATTTTATTTATGGTGGCATGATTTATTGTTTATATTCATTTTTTTCTCACATGGATATTGTTTTTCTAGTTATCATTTGTAAGACTTTCTTTACCTCATCAAATTGCCTTGAGACTTTTGTTGGTAATCAATTGACCATATACGTGCAGGTCAATTTCTGGAATATTTTTCACTCAGTTGAGCTCTATGGTTATTCTTTCACCAATACCACACACTTTAATGTTGAATGTAACTGTAAAGTAGACCTTGAGATCACATAGGTTAAATCCCCCAACTTTGTTGTGCTTTATCAAGAATGCTTTGGAAATTTCAGTCCTTTTATATTTTTAATATATATTTTAGAATAAGATTCTTAGTTTCTAATAAAAAGCTTACTGGAATTATGTAAAGAATAACATAGAATCTATAGATGAACTTTGGAAGAATTGACATCTTAACAATATTGATTTTCCCCCAATTTGCGAACATGTTATATCTACTCATTTTGATCTTTAATTTCTCTGAGGAATGCTTTATAATTTTCAATGTAGAGGTTGTTACCTTCTTTGGCTAAATTTATTACAAAGTACTTTGTGGCATTTAATATTCTAAGTAAATATTTAAAATTTCATTTTCAATTGTCTGTTGCTAGTATATAGAAATATGACTGAATTTTGCATATTGATTTTATATGCTGTGACTACTAAATTTACTTATAAATTCTAATAGTAGTGCTGAATATACCTTAGGATTTTCTAGATAAATAATTATAACTTCTGCAAGTAGAGAAATTTTAACTTATATTCTGATCTTTATGCCTTTTTCTTTTCTTTACCTTATTGTACTGGCTAGGACATTCAGTGCAATGTTTAACAGATGTGATAGGAGTTGGCATCCTCGCCTTGTTTCCAATCATAGCAGAAAAACATTCATTGTTTCACCCTTAAGTATGATGATAGCTGTAGATTTGTGTGTGTATATATGCTTATAGGGGGTTCAAGGGATTTGGGGACTGATCAAGGAAAAATAGATTACCATCGGAGGCAGCAATGCACAACAAGCTTTACTGGGTAGCACTGGGGCAGAGTTGAATGAGAGAGCAGGAACCTCATAGCCTGAGACCTCCCAGAGGCTTATGGTGAGGGGCTACCTCCAGAAGGAGGATAGGAGAACTCCTGGGAAGGAAGGGGATTACAGAGCAGTGTTTGCTCAGCTGAGGTGATACTGCTCAGCTGCAAAGCGGGGAGTCTCTGCTGGAGATCTCAGAAGAGCAACAGTAACTTGGGGCCTTCTAACTTCAAAGCCCTATCTTAGCAATAGGTAAAAGCTGCCAGGAGAGGTTTCACGGGGTGTGTAAAGCAGGCAGGGTAGAAAGGACTAAACATACGCTTGTTTGGGCATTTGGAAAGTAACAGGATGTGCAAAAATTTGAGTTTGGTGTCAGCAGACTTTTGAGCTAACAGCGTGCATACAAGAAATAAATAACCTAGTTATCAAAGCACAGAGATCATTTTGGCTCATTTACGTAACAATATTCTCCATCAGTTTGAGGACGTTCTTCTCTTGTCCTATCTTCTTGAGAGTCTGTATTGTGAATAGATCTTGATTTATGTAAAATACATTTTCCTGCACCTATTCAGATGAGCCCTTGCCTTGGAATGAATTGAATTACACTGATTGAATTTTGATTGTTAAAACAATCATTCCTTGGAACTCAAGTTGGTTATTAGGTAGCATCTGTTTTATGCATGACTGGCTTTTATCTGTTTATATACTAATTTGCTTTTATTGTAAATTTTGTTGTGATTAGAGGTATGCTGGGCTCATATAACATGTTTAGAAGTGTTTTCTCCTCCTTTAGTTTCTTTACTTTTGTGTTTGCTTATTTAGTGGCTCAAAGACAGCACAAACTTATCCTTTTGCATTTCCAGAAGTCAGAATTCTAAAATCAAGATATTGGCAGACTTCTTCTGGACGATTCAGAGGAGAGTTTGTTTCTTTACCTTTCTAGCTTCTAGAGGCTTCTGGTCCCTTCCTCTATTCCTCCCCTATTTTTTGAAAGAGTTTGTGTAAAAATGTTACTGTTTCATCTTTTAGTGTTTGATAAAATTTAGCAGTTAAACCTTCTGGGCTGGGAGCTTCTATTATGAAAAGGGTTTTGCTAACAAATTAACTTTCTTTAATAAATACAAGGTAATCCATATTTTCTGTTTAATTTTATGTCAGTTTTGATTACATTTTTCAAGACCTATTTCATCACAGTTTTTTAATTTTTCTGGGATAAGTTCATTCATAATATTCTTTTATTTTTTTATTATGATATTAGTGTCTATACCCTCTAGTAGTGATAACCCCTCTTTGGATTTGTGTTATTTCTTTTTTTCTTGCTAATTAGAGGTTTATCTATTTTGTTATTTTTTTCAAATAATCTAGTTCTTTTTCCCCCCAATTAATCTGTTTCCAAATGTATCATTTTACCTTGTAATTTCTTCTTTGCTCCATGGATTTTTAGAAATATGTGTTGTATTTCCAAATATTTTGAAATTTTAATAAATATCTTACTGTTATTGGTTTTTCATTTAATAGCATTGTGATCCAAGACCACATTTTATATGATTGCAATTCTTTTAAATGTATTGAAACCTATTTTATGGCCAAGCATATGGGATATCTTGGCAAAAGTACCAAGCACACTTGAAAATATATGTTTTCTTCATGATTTGGAGTATAGGTCAAGGTAGTTGAGATAACTTTTATTGGCTTTTGTTTGTTTTTGTTTTTGGTCTACTTGTTCTATGAAGTGTTGAGAGAAAAAAGTCAAATTCCACACCTATATAAAAAGCAGATATCTTGCAACTATATATGTTCATTTGCCATTCCACCAGTTGCACTTTGTGCCATAGTTGCCATATATATTATACATTAAGGAAATTAAGAAAAAAATATTTAACATGTTTATGTAGATATTTACCATTTCAGATGCTGTTCATTCCATCCTTAAGATCTGATTTTCAATCATTTCCCATCACCCTGAAGAGTTTCTTTTAGCATTTTCTACCATCCAATTCTTCTGATTGTAAGTTCTTTTGGCTAATTTTTATCTACAAATGTCTTAACTTTGCTGTCATTTCTGAGGATATTTTCACTTGATATATAATTTTGGGTTGAGAAATTTTAATTTCTTTCAACACGTTAATGGGATTTGTCTACCGTCTTCTAGCCTTAATGGCTGATGAAAGGTCATTGGTTTCTAATTATTGTTCCCCTTTATGTAATGTGTCATTTTTTTCTGGAAGCCTTCCAGATTTTCTCTTCAAGTTTGCTTTTCAATATTGTGACTATTATGGAATGATTTTCTTCTTATTTACTCTGTTTGAGATTCACTGAACTTTTTGAATCTATAAATTTATGTCTGTCAACAAATTTGAGAGACTGCCAGTCATTATTTCTCCAAATATTTCCCCCCATTTCTCTATCCTCCCATTAAAAAACTCCAGTTACAATGTGTGTTAGATCTTTTGATATATCCTCACAGTTTCCTGAAGTACTGTTTATTTTTGAAAAAAATTTTATCTCTTTTTCAGACTGGGCTATTTCTATTGATTATTCTCAGATCTACTGATTCTTTTCTCTATCATTTCTCTTCTGCTCTAAGTCCATCCAGTGAATTTTTAAAGGTTGAGATATTGTTTTTTTTAGATCAAGAATTTTCATTTGCTTATTCTTTTATAATTTGTTAAAAGCATCTTTTCCTTGATGCACATCATTATTATTATACCTGCTATAAAATTCTCATCTGATAATCCAGTATCTGTGTCATCTCAGGGCTGACTGACTTTACCTTTTCTCTTGAAACTGGATCATGTTTCCATAGCTATATATTGAATAACATAGCATTTTATCCCAGACTTCATAAATGTTAGATTATAGAGACCCTGAATTGTTACTTTCCTCCGAATATTTGTTATTTTTGTTAATTGCAGATAATTAATTTTATTGAACTTAAACTGAAAATATTGCCTCTTGGGTAGCAGTTAAAATTTCTATTTAGCTCTTTTAACCTTAATCTTTTTCAAATCTGTCTGTGTGCGTATGTAGTCAGAGACTTGGGCAGCAGTGGTTCTGTCTCTGGATCTCTCTTTGCTAGGATTTTCTCTGTACTTTATAGCAGCCGGGATTTTCCCAAAATCTGTTTTCTGCAAGTTTTCATTCAGAGATTAAGTCTCCACATGTGGTACTTACCATGTCTTATCTCCGCCTGTCCTTAAGTTAAAATATGTAGTAAGGATGCTCACCACATCAGGATCTGATTGCTTTGGTCAATTTAAAAAAACGAGAACCATATAAAAATAGTGGGAATTTGATCTTGTTTTTGTAAAACTAATCTATCAATTTTTGGTTGAATGGAAGTGGTTGCAATTCATAGTGAGTTCTCAAGGCGCTCATCAGAAATATTTGTTCAAATTTTGCTCTTCGTGTGCTTCATAATTGAAAACAGCTGCTTAGAAATGTATATGCTGCCAAAAAGCAATGTCATGAATAGGTGTGATTCTGAACTTCAAAAATGGAACTATGCATGGAGTCATGAAGAAAATAAATGCTAGAAAATACATGATTTTGAAAGATTTTGTGGGGCTGCATTACTAGTTGTTCTGGGCCACATGTAGCCTGCAGGCTGCAGGTTGGACATACCTGCTCTGGAGTCTTTGGGTGGTTATTTGTATTTTGTCCAGAGTATATATTTATCTATTGGAGAGTTCTGTGTCAAGAGTTTACACAAACATACTTGACTAGAACTCCTCTGTCTTTCATTTTGAAAGGTAGTTCCCTTGGACATGCAATTCTTTGTTGAGAGGCTTTTAATTTTTCCCCTTTTTATACTTTGCCATTCCAATAGTCTCTAGTTTCATAAGACATTTACTATTGTTTTTATTTGGATTGTGTCATATTAATACATGATCTTAGGAATAACTATTATCTTTGTGATGCTAAGCCATATGATCTAAAAACAAGGGGTTTCTAAGTTTTTCACATATTGGTTTGGCAAATTTTTTAAATTATTATTTTTTATTATAAAGATGTGGAGTGCAAATCAGGGTTAGGTATACAAACATTGATTATGCAGGTACCCTTGTTGATGAGGTATGTCCCTCCCTCCCCCAGCAGTTTCCTTCAACTGCCAATCCCACTCCCCCCCATCCCCTGGGGTTTTGCAAATTTCTTGTTAAGTTTATTCTAGACACTATTCATCTTCTTTTTTTTTTTTTGAGAAGTCATTTGTAATCATGTCATTGTTCCCCTGAATGTAATAGATTGTTCTTTTCTGGCTGCTTTAAATATTTCCTTGTTATCTTCTTTTAGCAGTTTGACTCTGATGAGCATAGGAGTGGTTTTCGTGGTTTTTATCATTCTTAGAGTCCCTCAGGCTTCTTGAATCGATTAACATTTTCTACTATATTTTTGAAATTTTTAGACATTATGTCTCTAAATATATCTTTTCTTTCTCCGTTTGTGTCTTCTCCTCTCTGGGACTCCAATTACTCATACTTTGAAATGCTTAAAATTATCCCATAGGTCTCTAAGGTTCTGTTGACTTTTCTTCAATACTTTTTTTACTTTGCATTGATTGATTAATTAATTTTTAGTAATATATCTTCCAATGTAATGATTATTCTATTCTCTCCATTTTGTTGTTCAGTTTAGTGTATATTTTGTTGTATTTTTCTGCTCTAGATGTTTCCGCTTGTGTTTTAATAATTTCATTGCTTTATTGAGAGTCTCTACTCAGTTCTTCATTGATACTACATTTTTTCCTTAATTCTTTGTATATATTTATAATAACTGCTTTGATGTCTGCTATACAACATATGGACTCAAAGTTTTTATTGACAATCTTTTATCCACAATAATAGAACACTTTTTCCTGTTTCTTTGCATGTCTACTAAGCTTTGGTTCAAAACTGGATGCTGAAAAATTGATTTTTATACTCAGAGGTTCTGCAGGATTGACTACAGGACTTGAGTATCTTTGGATTTTTATCTCATGAGGGTCCTGGAGCCAATCCCCTTGACATACTGAAGGATGAATACATGTTTTTTTTTTTTCTGGAGTCTATTTTATTCCATCACTCTATTTGTATTTTCTTGTACTAGTGCCATACTATTTTAAGCATAATGATGTTGACATAAGTTCCTCCTTATAGTTTTATTTTTTAGCCTTTTCTTACTCTCACATTTATTTTTCATATGAACTTCACGATCAACTTTTCTAGCCTCATAAGGCATTTACTATTGTTTATATTTGGATTGTGTTATATTAATACATGATCTCAGGGAGAACTATCATCTTTGTGGTGTTCAGCTCTATGTTTATGTCTTTCAAGAGTGTTTCAGAGTTTTTCACATATTGGTTTTGCATATTTCTTGTGAAGTTTATTCCAGGCACCATTCATCTTCATTACTCATAGATCCCATATTTGTGAATTCACCTACTTGCTAAAATTTATGTATAATCCCAAATTAATGCTCAAGGTACCTTTGCAGACAGGTGCACACTCAAAGCAGTGAAAAATCTGAGTCACCTAGCTGCCCTCTTGTTTTAGCTCTCCTCCTGTTAACATGTTAATCATGTGTTGGGCATGATTAGGCTAATGAATCAACAATATGTATGAAATGAAATGCATTTAAGTAGAAACACACATCAAACAAGTTTGTGTATGGATCAGTTGATGAATATATGTGACCAGAGGATTAGGCTCATAGGAACCTAATCTTGTATTTCCTTTGGGAGCAATGACTCAGTGTTCAGTGCGAGAGGCAACTTTATAGAACATAACTACCATAAATAATGAGAATTAACTGCATTTTGTTTTCTTTGTTGCTATTGTAAATGAAATTCTCTCTATCAACATATGTACTCATATCTTCTAATTGATCATTTATTTGCCTATATTGATTTCTGCCCCTGGCTTGTGATTCAGACCAAATGTAAAGGATGGCCATAAAATCTGGTTACATAGCTATTATTATTATGTGTGTATGTGACTTTCTTTCTTTTTTCAGATTGAACTGCTTTTATTACTTCTTCTGGTGTATTCTAAATGTATAGGTATGTTAAGTGAAAAACCAAACACACAAATCACCTGAGGCAATTAATATATCCAGGTGCATGTATGGGGATTTATAAAATGCATTAATATGCCACTTCCATTATTCAATAAGGTAAATATTTAAAAGAGATCTGAACAATAAGAAAAGAAACTTTTATATATAGCCCCAGTCACCATTTCTGGTACTCTTCATCATCTGTGGCATTTCTAACAGAATGCCAACTGAATTTTCTTCTTATCATGGTTTTATTTTCCCGCTTCTTTCCTGCCTGTCTTTAAACCAATCTTTGATTGAATGTCAGACATTATGAATTTTACCTTGTCGGATGGTGGAGATTTTTGTATCCCTATACATATCCTTGAGGTTTGTTCTGGAACACAATTTGGAAACAGTTTGATCCCTCCAGGTCTTGCTTTTGAGCTTTGTTAGGTGGGACTGAAGAAGTATTTAGTCTAAGGTCAGTTTTGTTCTACTATTAATCTCCTGTGTATTTTATCTGGTGCCTTATGAATAATGAGGCTTTCTGCTCTGTCTTTAGGAGACAGGAAACAGTCTCAGCTCTGTGTGAGCTGTAGGGATTGTTCCCTCTAATCTTGTTGAGTGGCCTTTTCTCTGGCCTTCAGTAATTTCCTCAGAGCAATGCACTTACCAGCTGAAGATTCAAGAGGATCACTCTACCGATCTCCAGGGTTCTTTCTCTTTGTAGTTCTTTCTTCTCCAGCACTCTACCCTGTGAGCTCCAGTTGCCTTGGTCTCCTCAGAATCTCAGTTCCATCTCCTCAACTTACAGAAGCTGCCAGGTTCTGCCTCAGTTCCCCCTCCCTTTGCGGTAACCTGGAAACTGTCTCCAGAAAGTGAGCAAAGGCACTCAGAGGGCTCACCTCATTTATCTCTCAAAGCTCACTGTCTTTTATTGCCTGATGGCCAATGTTTCAGAAAATTGTTGTTACAGACATTTTATCAGGTGTCTTAGTCGTTTTGGTGTAAGCGTAAATCTAGTTCCAGTTATTTGATATTGGTTGGAAGTGAAAGTATACTGTTGTAATTGCAGTTTTTCCCATCACTTTGAAAGAAGCATTAGCAATGAACGTATCATATGATGTCATTGAACATATCTTGCACTGTAACGTAATGCCAATGCACTATTACTGTGTAGATTTTCCCTGCACATCCTCTACCACCAGACAACAGTGATTAGTCTAATAAGAAAGAGGAGATGGAGAGAGAGAGAGATGGAATAGAGAAAGAAGATAACCACCTTCCAAATGTCTGATGGCATCTCTCTGGAGCCTGGCACATTGTCAGCATTCAATTGCTTGGTGAATAATTGAATGAATGCATGCAGGCTTACATGAATAAATGGATGAATGCCTGAAACTGGAGGGTTTCTTTCCTCCCTCACTCGTTCTCTATGCAGATCAGACACCCTGCTTCTTTCAGACTGTCCTCCCAGGATACAGCTCTCATTAGCGGAGGCTGTTTCAGAGCCTTCCTGCCAGGAAGGAACCTCTGGCTTCTGGGAGGCAGATGCCTCCCCACACACTGTCCCCTGCCTTGTTTCATTTCCTCACTCCTCATTCCTTCCTCACTGCATTATTATTCTTAGCCTGATGCTGAACTGATGTTCCTTATTCTTTCACATTTTTGGAAGTAAATTCTTCCTTTAATTTATTTACCACAATCCTGGTGACCCCTCACTTTCAGAAGTGCGAACATCACTTTTAACTGGATTGCGAATTTTTAGAGTATCAGAACTGTGCTCTATCTTTTCTGTTTGCAAAAAGCATCCAATTTTTTTTTTTTTTGAGTTGGAGTCTCACTCTTTTGCCCAGGCTGGAGTGCAGTGTCATGCTCCCAGCCACCACAGCCTCAACCTGTTGGGTTCAGGCGATCCTTTTGCCTCAGCCTTCTAAGTACCTGGAGCTACAGCTGTGCGCCGCCACATCCAGCAATTTTTTTTTATTTATTGTAGAGATGAGGTCTTGTCAAGTTGCCCAGGCTGATCGTGAATCTGTGGGCTCAGGCAATCCTCTAACCTCTGCCTCCCAAAGTGTTGGGAGTGTAGGTGTGAGCCACTGTGCCCGTCTGATATTTTTCTTAATGATAATCTTTAGTCTATTATTATCTAGCTCCAGGGTTACTACTGACTGGAAAAAGGGAATTTGGTAGTGCTATTTCACTTTTGAAATTAGTGAATAGATCTGAATTTTTGCATATCTCATTGCTAAAATGTGCTCAAAGTAAACAGTAATAAACAAATAAACAGTACAAATAAAGCAGTTTTGAAATGGTTCCAGTGTAAGTGTTTTTATTCTGGTTTTGCTCTCAATTAGAGGTACCTACAACAGACTACAGACAAAAATAATTAGGAACAGCTCAATTAAAATGCCCAGAAAACAATAAAATGGGGAATGTTAAGTCTTGTTAAGATCTTGTTAAGGGAATGTTAAGATCTCAGATAAGTTACCAGGGCTTAATTTCAGTCCTAACATTGAATGACAAAAATCTCTAATTCTGATGAAATAATCAATTTAAACAAGACTGTGGGCTTGTTCCCTAACTATGCTGACTTCCAAAAAACTTGAAAATCCTAATGACAGTCATCTGTCAGGTTAAAACTTCTGGATGTGAAAAGTCTACTAGAAGATTGAATACAGTTTTATAAGGACAGGGGATAAAGTAGGGTAAAAAAATTGTCGGGAAAAGCCAGAACAAATATGCTTAAATAGGGAGGAGAGGCAGACAGGGGAGCTGAATCTTTGTGACAAACAGGGTGAGCACAGTGGCATCGGGGGGGCCTTACCTCCCAGAGGGCCTAGTTCCACAGTGTCAAGGGCTGAGGTCTGCTCCACCCTGGAGGAACACTGGCTCTCGTAAACACAGCTGTCACTAAACTACTTTGAGGTTTCTTGCGATGGTCCTCAGCCCTTTGCTACTATGGGTGACTCGATGAGGTCCGGGTGGGGCAGCTCGAGGTGGAGGTGTGCCAGCGATGGTGTAGCTGGCTGAGTCTTAGATCCCTGGCTGAGGGCCATATCTGAGGAAGTGGAGGTCAGCATTACTTAAAGGCATTAGGGCTTTTGCTCTGCTGGGGCTTACAGTGACCTAGAAACTGGAGAGTGATCTCATATGCACTATTCTTGAAAAAAACTCAGAGTGTTCCGGAGATAAATGATGTTGTCCTTCCCACCTCCCCCACCACCTTGGGCTTGGGGTGTGTCTTGGAGTAGGACTTCTGGGACCTGGTGCCGTGGGAAGAGCCATCTGAGTCTGAGGACCCCGTCTTCTGGAGAGGTGGCATCTTGGCAGGTCTCTTTTTCTTTCTTCTAGTATTCTCCTGTTTTGGCTCTTTTGCATCCCCAGTGTCAACTTCTTTCAGTGGCCAGAGACAGAAATCAGAATTCCTCGTTTCCATATCCTTTCTAGAGAGAGAAAGAGATCAGAGTTACCCTGTCTTGGTGGCTGCTGTGTCCACAGGGATGTCCAAGCTAGCCCCAAGGATGCTTCTCAACTCTTTGTCTACACCCTTCTTCCCGTGTTAAGAGTCTCTGGAGTGCTATTGGTCAATACTTTAGGTTGGAGTTAATTCCACTCAGTTCACTTTCATATGCCTTTGCTGTCTGGGAGTCTTTTATGGTATGGAAAATCTAACTATTTGGGCCCTTCCCTGACCAAATCAGTGAAGGGACAACTCCCAGCCCAGAAACCCTTGAGAGTTCCTCAGTATGGACCCATGTCCACCCCAAGGGGATCAGCGTGGCCCCATCCCAGCCCAGCTCATCCGTGAACTGGAGCCTTAGACATTCTCTACATTCTCTACATCCCTGGGTTTCTCTGATGACTTCAAGGTGTACTATGATTTATATCGACATTTAATTGAAAAAAATTAGGTCTGACTGTGAAGTCATAGAGCTAGACTTAGTATTGAGAAAGTGTACTGGACAAAGATTATTTACCCAGAAGTGTTGTCCTTCGAAAAAGACATTTTGGGAACACCATGACCTAATTTGGAGCCATGCCACCCTGGCTCACTGTTTTGGGAACTCTCCCTTTTCAAGGCCTTTAGGGTAACTTAAAGACACCAGCTGCCTGGTGTTAAACCTAGTTTTGTTTCCATAATTAGTACTGGCTATCTTGATCACCTTGCCTTTGCTCTGAATAGATTTTTTTGTTTTGTTTTTACTCTGAATAACTTCAGACCGTTGTTGCTTCAGATCATTAGGAAAGTTGTCAGGAAAAAACTAATAAGCTGGAAAAAAGATTTTTTTAGTTATTTCCAAATAGAAAATTTCATCACTCAAATCCCTCATCAAAGGATCAGGATTTTGTCACATGTGATAACGCTCAAAGGTTGCCTCCAAGACTCAGGACAGAACTTCCAGGAGAGACTAAAAAGTTGAATTAAGCATAGCAGTAACATTGGAAAAAGGGTTTTCTGGGAAGCCACAAACAAAATTATCTTTAAGTATGCGGCCGGAGCTTGTGTGGATGTATGAATTCTGTGATATCAAGTTCTTCGAGACATCTTGAAATCATACTTTAAGGTTGTATTCACCATCCCTGCTCTATGAAATCTAAAACCTTATCCATCACATTATCCCTGACATTGCTACCTTCCTGTAAAGCAGACTGAGTGGATACATTCCATTTCTTTTTCACAGGTTTTCTCTATTTCCCATGCGTGAGGATTGGTTACAGTCTAGTCCCTAACCCTCCTTCCTCTCACAAGGAAGGACAGCAAGAAGGAGGAGTGGGAAATAGGGTGTTTTTCAGGCATACTGAAACATTGAAACAGCAAGGTAGGGAAGAAGTCTACCTACCTGCCTGAGGGCCTCTGGGAAGAACAAGAGAGAGCAAGGAGCAACGTGTGGGTAGCCCTCAGTGGGGCATAGGTCACATAACTTATGGACCACCTGAATAATGGAATTCTAGGCGGGCAATAATGAAACAAGAGGTGCCATTGTCATGGAAAGACATAAATAATATGTTAAGTGAAACAAAGTTATTTGTTTTGACAAAATGCAAATTATGTTTCATTTTTGTTATGAAGTTTGTGAGTGCATAAGAACGACTAGAAACTCTTTGCATCAAACTGTTCAAACCGATTTCAGTAGACCTATACTTCCTCCACATTAAAAAAAATTTCTGCAACTGTCATACATGATAAGGAGAAACAATAAAGCCTTTGATTTTGAAGAAAAATAAGAATCCACACAGCAGGGAAAACACTCTAGAAGGATGTATACCAAAATCGAAATGGTGATTACTTTTGAAGTGTGGGACTATATAGATGGTTTATGTGTTTTTTTTTTCACTTGCTTTTAATTTATAAATTATACTACCTATGCATTTCTTTCGGAATAAGAATAAAACAAGCTGTCAAGATTAAAACAAAAAGCATGCAAGGGCCTTTATATGAATCAAGCAGAAACTTCTTGGCCACTGTATTTCATTCTCCAGGATAAGCAATGTTGACTGAGTTCAAGATATTTCACCAAGATATGTCACCTGATGGGAAAGAGTGAGAGCAGGGAGCAGGGTAGATGTGAATCTGATGTGAAAACACTCATCCCCTTCCCACCTCACTCTGTTGCTTGACCCAGTCCACTCGGAGGAAGAGAGAGGGATGCCATGGTCCTGACTTCCAGCCAGCAATATTATCCATCAGCGCACCTGGAAAAGACTCACTAAATGGCTTTCTTTTGCCCAATCTCATACCAAAACGGAATTCAGTTAGGTGCTCTATTGATTATTTTAGGTTACAGATTTGATTGAACAATACAATAGACATATGGTAAATATGTGTGTGTGTGTGTGTGTGTGTGTGTGTGTGTGTGTGTGTGTGTTGGGACTGTGCCTTTACTGACTTTTCAGAAGAGGCTGGTTCCACTTCTGTGGATCACCCACTCCATGCTATGTTCTCCTGGACTCAAAACCCACCTCACTCACTTGATCAAGCACTGTCAGTTTGCCAGGATTCTTTGCTGGTTTCCTGAGGCTTCATTTGTATTAGGCCCTAAGTGTCCCTGACAGCAAGGCTGTCTTAGAACAAGAGAACCTGTGGAGTAGGCACTGGATAGATGTTTGTTGAGGACCAGGAGGTCTTGAGCTTTAACAGTTGAGGGGGCAGAAAATGAAGAGATTGATAAGAAAAGACTACTGCCATTTGAATTATCACTGGCCCTAAGGGCTCATGGATCTCTGTGACTCCTTGTGCTCTCCTGTCCCAAGTCACAGACATTATAGCATGCTTTCTGAAAGCAGGCAATGGCATTTGTCCTTCTGGATAATATAGGACACTCACAGACAGGGTTCACTGCTGAACTGCATGTTTTCCAGGGCTTTGCTCCAGCATAGGCAATGAGACTCTTAATCCAACCAGAAAAGACACAAAGAGCAAATGACACACAGAGGCTTAATGGTTTCAAATGCACAGCTCCCTCGAAGGGAAAAGTTGTCAGGAGTGTCCAGGCGAGATTAAGAGAAGTGATTCATCTACTGTAATGTCGGAGGCAGTGCTGAGCCTTGAAGTTTCAATCAATGACTTAATTTTGCCGCTGTCAGGAAGGCAACGTGAGGCCACAATACTACTCAGAGTCAAGGAGAGTGTTAAACAAGGTGGAAGTTACCATTTCCATTGGGTCACGAGCTTAAATCCCAGTGGCTTCATGCAAAGTTACTAAACTGTTCAAAAGAAAGATAATGAGAGAGTAATACTTTATGTAATAGGAATTGGGGAGCCAATCACAGACCCAAGCAGACCACACCTGAGCCCTGGGAAGGTCTCCCTTTCTGCAGACTCAAACACAGCCATGTCCCCAAGACCATACAATGACAATCAAGCAGCAAGGGAACATTCTTTGCCTCCAGGGTCTCAGTACTCAACAACTTCCTTCAGATGCCTAAGGATTTCTCTGGAGCACAGAGAAAATGATTAGTCCTATTTGGTTTTCCTGAGATCATGTTTGGAAATTGTTATTATTCTTTTAAGAAACCAAACTCCTGAAGAGTCTTCTTAAGGAGGAGTCTCAGAGACTCCATGTAAACATGGTCACACTGACATTCTACTCAAGCCTTGCTCTATTGAGAATGAGGGGAGGAAGGATTCCATATCTACTGGGAGGGACTTCTAGTCAGTTACATGGCACCAAGTGTGTGCATTTAGTTCAGGCCTGCCAGAGGCCCCAGCCTGTGAATGCTTAAGTTGTGCCTGGTAGAGATACTTCCTCCCACTGGAGAAAACCAGAAGCTAGAACATCAGCTTCATCAGGTCCCTTCCCCAGCAACAGCCAGAAGCCACAGCCCAGGAAAGCCTTGGTTTATGACTCCCCTGCCCTGGTGAGAGTAAAGGATGCCAAATGGGGGGAAATTCCCCTGTTTCACTTGCTTCTTCAGTTATTGAGAAGATTACGTGGGAGAAACTACATGTGTGTTCTCTAAATGGAGAAAGTTACAGACAAATGACTAAGGCAAAGGCTCTTCTCAGTATACAAAGAATTGCATTTTAACTCTAAAATAGTGATTGACAGTGTTGAGTTGGGTGAAAATGGGCAACACCTAGTTACATCCATTTATATTCTTTTATTATGTACTATAATTTGGATGTCATATTGGAGCAGAATTTTGAGATTAGCAGAAAATGTGCTATGATTTAAATGAAATTCTCCCTCATAAAAGGCATCTCTGATGACACAGAATGTAAAAAAAAAACCACAAAACTCAGCGATGCCACTCATCACAATGCAAGGGAAAGATAAAATCAGTCCCAGCCTCATTTGTTTCACATTGTAAACATGGTCACACTGACATTCTCTCCTTCAAGAACAAGTCATCTGGAATTTAGCAATAAGGATAACGTATTTTGCAAGCCAATCCTGTTAAAAAGGCCTTTAAGAGTCATTTAGGTGTCCAGTTTTGAGTTGAAAATGAGCATCTGCCTCAGCTTTGGCCACGTTTGATTAACTTTGAATCCTTCGTCCTCCAAATCCTTTCCTTCTTATTTTTCACAGGGCACCACCCTCAGTTAGCAAGCACGAGAGGGACCTGCAGGTAATACCCTCAGTCACCACAACTGAAGGTTCCAGGAAGGAAGGAAAGGAGGAGGGACAAGGATGGAGAGCAGGACATCGAGCATCCTGGTCCACCCAGCAGTTTGGGTGGGCAGTTATTCCTTGTCTTACCCCCAAGTGGATGGTCATGAATAGATTCAATATTTTAAAATTAAATTTAGCCAAATGATGTTTCGTTGAAGATGAAACCTACAGTACATTTCTTTAATAGCACATGAAGAAAGGACCAGGATTTTTTTTCAAAGGCCTCATTTGGTAGAATGTTGTGAAGACTTATTCATGGGCAGCCAGCGGGAGAAACATTAATAAAGAGCTCCTGAGGAAAGGACCTACCAGAAGGAAATCGCAGTGTAGAGATAAAATAAGACCTACACCTTCATTTTTGTGTTCAGTTCTGCTAACCCTTCTTATAGAAACAGACACTGGCTCAAGTCTGAACTTAGCAGGTTGAATGTGACCTCTGCTTAGGAGAACTGAACCCAGTCTCTTGTTCCCAGAGAGACATCCGGAGCAAAAACCAGTGGAAATTACAATGGGGAGACAAGGAAGTCAATGAGTGCTTCCACCGTGAAAAGCCTAGAAGCTAGTGGGAGGGTAGGGGATGGGAAACAAAGGCTCTTCTCAATAGAAAAAAATTTGCATTTTAACTCTAAAATAGTGATCGATAATGTAGAGTTGAGTGAAAATGGGCAACACCTAGACTCATTAGTTTATTTTCCTTTCTTATGTACTGAAATTTGGATGTCATCTGTTTGAGCAGAATTTTGAGATCGCAAAAAGTGTGCTATGATTTTCAATGAAATATACTCATTAGATGAAGAATAAAGAGGATTTGTGTCTACAAGGTCAATGCAAGGGAAATTTTCTTTAATAAAAGTCTCTGCAGGATGTAGTGGGACCATCTCACTATGAAGGAGTGCTGGGGTGCTGGGACAATGCATGGTGGTGGCAATGCCTGAGTTCAATCTTGGAATTCCCCAAGTGGCTAAGAGCAAGGAACAGCATTCAAGAGAGGGAATACATAATCTATACGGAGACCTGAAAAAGCATGCGGGGGGGAAAACCTACAAGCAGTTTAATGTGGTTAGTGTGCAGAAGGCAATGGTGGGTTGGTTAGGAGGTGGCTAGGGTCAAATGTGTCAAGGCAGGCAGGCCTGGATCAGACCAAGAGGCTACACTAGGATAAGAAGGGGCATGGGGGAGGTTCTGAAGGACTTTTGAGTGGGAGAGGGGCAAGCACAGATTTGCATGGGAGGAAGTTTACTCTCTCAGTGCTCATGGAGAATAGCCGAGCTTGTGGCAGGAGGAGCCTGGAGGAAATGAAGCTTCTTGCAAGTTAGGATCACTGTAACCTGGAGATCCATAGGATGTGGTATAGACAAAGAGAAGCAACCAAAGGTGGCTATCTGATTTCTGACTGGATAGTTCTGTGAAGGGTAGGTGTAAGGGTGAACTGAGATGGAAAAGGCCCAGATGGGAGCGGGTTTGTGAGGAACTATAATTTTGGTTTTAGATGTGCTGAATTTTTGAGATTCTGTACACTGAGATAGAAACATCCAGTGGAAGGTTGGAAATATGCAATTCCCATCATGTGCTGAACACCTGCTTTTTGTCAGGCAATTACCATTTCTAATCTTCATTGCAGATGCCAGGCAAAGACCAATTCTAATCTTCACACCACCCTAATCTTGCAGATGAGAGAACAAGCTCAGAGATGATGAGTGACTTGCCCAGGGGTACAAAACTAAGTGAGGATGAGGCTGCGACATGAAACCAAGTCTCGGTTTTCAATATTCTTCACCCCATAGTTATCTGCCGTGGCTGCACATTGCAACCAGCTGGTCCCCCTTGCAGGTCTCAATCTCGGAGTCCTTGATTCTGATGCAAGAGCACAGAAGAACAGTCTGGGTTGGAGGAGAGATGGAGTCCTTAATGTAAATGGAGTCATGGAAATAGTGCGTGTCAGTGAAATTAGGCAAGGAGACAACCCAGTGAAGTAGAATCATGACAAGCCTGAAGAGGTGGGTTAGGGAGGGAAGGAGGAGCTGATGGTGTCCAGTAGGCGTGCAAGAGCAAGCACAGCCAGTGTGGGCAGAGCTTGTGGTTCAGGCACATGGGTGGTCTTGAGTGGCCTCTGTGGAAATATTGTCCACATGGGTGTAAGGATGGAAGCGGATACCCAAGAATTAGGGAGTGAATAGAAGACATGAGAGTGGAGACGTCAAGTTCACCCAGCTGCACATGGGGATTGGCAGTGAAGGGAAGGGAGTGTGCTGGGTCACACTGTGGAATGAGGAGAGGTTAGTTATTTAGGAGTGTGTGTGTGTGTGTGTGTGTATGTGTGTGTGTGTGTGTGTGCACGCACAGGTGCATGCATGTGTGTATTTGTGTAAATAGGGGAAGCAAATCTGGTTTTTTGCTGAAGTAAAGGATTCAGTGGAGAAGAGCTATGAAGAGAAGGGAGAAAAACCCAGGGATAATCAATAGAGCAAGGACCCAAGACAGAGAAGGACCGATCAGCCTTGAATGAAAAAAGGAACACTAATTTTTGGCATTAGAGAAAAAGGTAGAGATAGCCACAAGCCCAGTGGTGGGAATAAATAGTAGAGGGAGAGAATGTCTGATGGTTTGTTTCGGTTGTGAAGTAGAAGGTAAGGTCATCGGGAAGATGAAGGTTAGCACCCAAGGATAGCCCGACATCTCAAAGAGAAATTGGAAGATGATTCCTGGATCCCTTTTCCCAACCCTTGCTCAAAATCCACCTTTGTTTCTTTTTTATGCCCTGACTCCAAGGTCATGGCTCTATGACTCCAACTTTATGCCCCTCGTTGGCCCCATGACTTGGGGTTTTTTTTCGCCCTGTAGGCCCTAATTTTTTCATATTGACTTGGCTTTAGTCGATCTTTATTTTTATTTTTATTTTGAGTTGGAGTCTCACTCTGTCGCCCAGACTGGAGTGCAGTGGCACACTCCCGGCCACCACAGCCTTGACCAGCTGGGCTCCGACGATCCTTCCGCCTCGGCCTTCCAACTAGCTGGAACTTCAGGCATGCTTAATTGATCTTTATATTTTAGCAATCCTACTGCCCCAGATGAAAACAGATTTCAGAAACAGATTAAAAGTGCAAAGATATACTTGACATTCAAGGGATAAAAGGTGAGTACACTTACACTTTTGAATCCTCCTGAACTGAGAGTGACTTTATATGAGAGCAAGAGAGAGCATACTTGTTTTGGCTGATCTTAATAAGTGCACTCCGAGGACAAAATTCCTGTAATAATAACAAAAGAGTTCACTCAATTTAAGTCAGAAATGTCCACAATTCAGATATAATTCTATTCTAGCACAACCCATTATAATAGCTGCTAATCACTATTCTATAAAGGGTGACACTTAAGAGTACAGTTTAAATTCAAAGTCTTGCTTGATAATTATTTTCTGAAGTCATTACTGAATCCTCTGTCATTTCTCCACATTCTGGATCAATTGCCAAGTCTATCCACATGTACATGTGTGCACGCGCACGTGCATACACACACACACACACACACGCCACTTCATATAACCAATTTCCAATCTATATTTCAGCCTTGATTATTTTTTTCCTGAACATTTATGACCCTTTTGCTGAATGTTCTACTTTCAGCCTTATTGGGTCTCTACAAATCCCCATCAGAACTATCTCCAGTGTCCTTCCTCTTGACCACACTACTCTAGCCTCCAGGGCCCCGTGCCCTGTGGATAAACCCCAAGATCCTTCCTGAGGCTTTCCCTTGATCTTAGACCAACTGCCTCATCTCACCCAGCACCCTGGGGCGTGCCCTTAGAATGTCCCTTAGTTCCTCCCCCGCAACCCCATGCATAGTAGAGATCCCCAGAGCAATGCCACATGCTTGGAATAAGAATGCTTGCCCTTCAAGACTTCTTCTTTACTGGCTTCCAGACAGCTCTAGAAACTCCACTTTCTCTAAGAAGTTTTTCCTGGGTTGGTAAGAAGACACCTCCTTTTCCGCTTGTTCTGTCAGATTGGATCCAGTGCTTTTAGGGCCACTGGTTCTGATGGTCTTTCTCCTGTGCCTTTAACCCTAAAATCTGTTTACCATGCCCCACTCCTCGACAGAACTTCCTCATGACACAGTCAAAAATTTACTGGATATTTTAAATTCTGTATGGTGGGCAGCTGGGCACAGTGTGCAGGCCATGGAGCCAGACAGTCTGGGTTCAAATACCAGCTCAACTGCTTACAGGTGTGTGATGTAAACTCTCTGCTTTCAATTTCCTTATCTGATAATGAAGATAACAATAGTCCCTACCTCACAGTATTCTGAGGATTCAATTGTCCACTGTGTGTAAAGCACTTGGATTAACATCTACTGCACACAATAAAGGCTTAATAATACCATTAGCCTCAGTTACTTCGCTTTTTGCTTACCAATCTGTTTCACTTGCCTGTTTACTTTCCAGACATGTTAAGTGGTCCATCAAGACCATGTCATTTTCCACTAGAAATCTCATTCATTCAAGTAATTTAAAAGACAATGTGAGACTCTTCACTGGGGCAGTGTTTGTGGGGCGGGGCCAGTGGGTGGGAGCAAAGGTGAATGAGATGGTGTTTCTGTCTTTAAGTGGTAGGAGATTGGTGAGGAAGCCAGCATTGGAAAAGGGCAGTGCAGAAGGGCAGAAGAATTCGAGGGGCTCAGCCGGAAGTCACAGTTGGGTAGAGTCTTTAGGGTGACAGAAGTTTCTTATGGAGAGGAGATGGGGAAGGCAATTCAGGAAGAGGTAAAAGCCCACTGTGTGGGGAAAGCAGCGAACCTTCCACTTATCTGGAAGTCCAGATCATGGAGCAGAGTGCAGCAATGCTGGGGTCATGGTGGAATTCTTTTTGAGGGTGACAAGAAGTGTGAGTATGGGGGAAATTCAAGCAGGCAAATGACATAATCAGATTTGTAAACTGTCCAAAAATTATTCTAAAACTTTAGAAAATATATGTCGAGAAATATATGATTAAGGGAGGATTTCTTAAGCAAACACTGAGAGGGCAATTCATGAAGGAGAAAATGGATCAATCTGACTACATTAATATTTAAAGCGTCTCTGTCAACAAAGATTCCATGCAACACTATCTATACAAAAGACAAGCAACGGACTGGGAAAAGAATTTTGACTGTATATAGTGTCAAGAATTGCTATCCAGAGGACACAGAAGACCTCCCCAAATCAATAAAAAAAGACTAACAATTCAATGGAAAAAATAGATGCGTAACAAACATCTGTCCAATGAACAAATCAATCTAGAGGTAATAGGGTTGACTGAATCACTCTTGCTCACTGGCCAGGGGGTGTACAGGAGGAGAAGATTTGAGAGTAATGCTACTAACCATTGCAGCCATATCATCACTAGTATTACCTAATCCCTGCATGTCAGACTGGCAGATTTTTTACGTATATTTTCCTTAAGCCTCACAATCAGCCTGCAAAATATAGATAGATGTAAACATAGAAAGAGGCCATTTTGGCTATATCAAAACTGTCATTTAGAAAAGACTTAAAAACTTGTGTTGCAAAAGCAGAGGTAGTTTAATGATGCTGAATACAGAAGTTTAATTAATGAGGAAAGCAGTATCGCAAAACAGAATGGCCTTAGATATTCTCACTGGATCCCAAGGAGGCACTTGTGCCATTATACACACTGAATGCTGCACCTTCATCCCAGATTAATCAGAGAACATAACAATAATGCTGGACCAAATGAAAACCAGTGTCAGTGCCATAAGTGATTCAAATGTACATGTAAGGAGGTGCTTGGGAAGGCTTCATACTGGTACTCAAACATTTTCTCTTGGATCCCGCTGAGTCTTAGAGGTATTGTGTCAGGAATAGGAAGTTTCCTCCTAACTATGTTAATAATCAGAGTCTTAATATATGTCTTCTTCAAACTTTGTATGGGATGCACTGCCAGGATTCCTAAGCTTGTAACCAAATCTCTAAACCACAAAAAATCATCAAAGGGAAGAAGCCATACACCTGTTCAGGCTGAAGCAGTAAAACAGATATAAACTCCATGATGGTTATCACGGCTTTAACTGACAGTGGGGAAATGATAAAGAGACCTACTACTATCATGATTGTTATAATGTTTAGTTGCTAAGCTACTGCCCTTCATGCACCCGTGTTCCTTAAAATTATAAGACTGTGCTGACCCTCCCTGGAACAGAATGAGTCACTGATTCCATGGTTGTACTCACATAGTAAATAGATTACTATTCATTTCTATAGTTACAATTATATTAATTTTGTACTGTAACCAGTACACTCTTTTGTGGTACCCACTGGCTAATGATGTACCACAATGAATAATGTTTTATTTTGTGGTAAGCTCCACTAACTCCTTTGCTTAGAGTTAGTGATAAACAAAAATTACAGGTTCCTGGTAAGTGGTTCCAAGAATATGCAAGCAATGAGTGTTATTGATGAAAAGCAATTGTAATTGGAATCTTATAGAATGTTTTGTAAATTGCATAGTTCGATGTTAATCAGTAGCAAACGCCAATGCTTATGCACATAAAATACAGACTGTAGAATCCGAGGAGCTGAGCTAGCCTTGGTATCTATACTGGCTTATCTCCCTGAATTCCGAATTCAGAAAAAAACTTCTTTCTTCCCAGTTCCTTGCCTCCCGGGTTTCATTGGGAAGCGAGAGAGCAGCCGTATGTTCTACAGAACATTTCAGATATATAAAATATCCATTTCATATGTGATGAAACTGAGGCTCAGAGAGGTGAAGCAATCTGCCCGGGTCAGACAGCTAACGAAGAGCACAGTGAGTGTTCACTGACTCCAAAGGCAAGTTTGTTTTTTTGTTGTTTTTTTTTACTGCAAAGCCTGTGTTTTCCCACTCTGCTCCACTTCATGCCTGTCTCTCCTCATCTCCCCAATCCTTACCAACTCTGGAAGTGGTACCTAGGTAGTTATGAGGTAGGGACTCAGGTGGTGGCACCCCCAATACAGAGAACACAGGAGGAGGTAGGTACTTGGGGGAAAGGTGACACACTGACTTTGACACCTGCCTGTCAAAGGCAAAGCACAGTTCAGCAGCAAGAGCCAAAGATTGTGCAATACAGGAGTCACACACCACGGCGATCTCACAGGGCAGAGTCTGTGTGACACAGTGGGTAGGACCCAAGCCACAGGGAGTGGAGGGGCAGGGGGAGTAGACACAGATGGGGAAATCATTCTTGAAGACATCTGACAGTGGGAAAAGCTTGGTATCACCCAAGAGAAAGCCGTTTTCTAAATGAAAATCTACTTACTCTCCGGTTGTTACATTTCAAAACTGTGTACAATTTTTCTGAGGCCACATGCTGATTTGGAAGTGCTATGACAATGGCAGGGACGTAGAAGTCAAATCCTTGGGGTATCATAATTTTGGCAAATACATAATCTCCAACCTGTAAAGCAGAACATATTTCATAGCAAATATTTTGCTTATAGGTTGTATAGACAACGTTAATACAAGATTGTTTTAAAACACTCTAAGACAACCAGCAGGAACTGATGCTAAAATTCAGGTGCACTTTTTTTTTTCTCATTGAAAAGACAATCCCAAAATTCTCTGGGCTCACTGGGCCACATCTGGAGTTTTGTGATCAGTTTGGAAAAGCCTCGTTTTAGTAGGACTTATACAACTGACAAAGGTGAAGCGGACAGCCAGCATTATGGTGAGGGTTCTGGAAGCCACATCCTACAAAGACTGGTTAAGGGAACCTGGGGTGTTTGGCATGAAAAGATATGAACAGCATCCTCCAGAAGGGCTGTCACTTAGTCATAGGAAAAGAGCAGGTTTGTTTAATGTCACTCCAAAGCACACACTTGGAATTCATGGGTAAAAGTCACAAAGAGAGAAGCTACAGTGGAAAGAGAATCTTGCAAAGGGGCATACAAAGGCTGCTGGGCTTTTGTCAATTGTCAGGGGACACTTGCACTGTTGTGTGCCATGAGTCTGGCAGCAAACAGCAACAGATGGCCAAGGCGAAATCCTGATTGCTTCTCTGACACTTCTTTTTCAGGCCACACTGTGCAAGAAATAGCAGCAGTGGTGTTTAGTGAGGCTTACCTCTACACCCTGGCCTTGGCTGAGAATATATACATATACATATATTTAAATATATATACAATATATTTATTTTATTATTATTATTTTTTGAATAGGAGTCCCACTCTGCTGCCCAGGCTGGAGTGCAGTGGCACAATCATGGCTCACGGCAGCCTTGATCTCCTGGGCTCAGGCAATCATTCCACTTCAACCTCCAGAGTAGCTGAGACTACATGTGTGCTCCAGCACATTCAGCTAATTTTTAAATTTTTTTGTAGAGATGAGGTCTTGCTATGTTGCCCAGACTGCTCTCGAATTCCTGGGCTCAAGCAATCTTTCTGCCTTGGCCTCCCAAAGTGCTGGATTTACAGGTGTGAGCCACCACTCCTGGCTTGGTGCTGGGATTCGGATAGCAGCAGAAGGATGGAACAGACACGGCACAGCTTTTGTTAATTTATGAGCAGCTGAGAACACATTAGTCTGGCTCACCCATGGGGTGCAAATTTTGGGTAATGCATCATGGCATCATAGCCTGTTTTCAACTGATCACAATTTCAAGGAACCCACTGCCTCTGCCTTTGTTCTTGTATATAATAGAATCTTTTGCAGTTAAAATGTCAAGAGCACTGGAAGCTACAGTAATGCTCTTCCCCCAGCCACCCATTGTCTTGTAAAGGGACAAGGACCTCAAAGTTCAGAGAAAGCAAGTCTGTGCAGCTATAACCTACATGGCAGGGAGTTGGCAGGTCAGGGTCATGCACAAAGACATTGCCAGGTAATTGGCCTGAGGAACAGAGGCCACTGTTCTTCCTGTCCAAACACAAGCTCCCTGCAAGAGCTCACCTAAGTTCAGCAAAGGGCCAAACACTGGTCTTATCATCCCCTATTATCCAACTTCTGTAAACCACATCATGGAACAGGTACCTGGAGCAGCGGACAGGGCATGGCACCTCCCACAGGCGTGATAAAGGAAGTGGACACAAGCTTGGTGTCTCCATACCTGAAGCTCACCAGTGCTTGGTTAGGGCTCACAGACTTCTTCACAACCCCTGGAGGGAATCAAAGAAAAATTCAAATAGAAAGATGAATAATGTCCGTTTCCTTTGGCTCACATCACCTTATTGGTTACACTGAGTTATAACATTTTGCCTGTTTAAATCAGTGTACCCCTTGGATTTCTCCATTGGATATGGTAGGGTGCCTGCTGGATTGAACAACTCAGAGTGATAAAGCACCTGCTGAGATGGGAAGCCCAGAAAATGAGCAGAGCTTGTGCACCCAGAATCACCAGCATCTGTCCTGACGGGAACATTCTTAGAAACAAAGACCCTTCTCCTGAACACCTCCTACCATCTGATTTCCTTATTTATTTTAGCTCTACTTTCTTCCTTGAAACTGAAAGATAGAAAATAGATGCTGCTAGATTGTGAAAGTAAAAAGGAAATATATGAACTCCCATCCAAATCAGCTTTAAAAAAAAATTTTTATTTTAAAGATGTGGGGTACAATTCAGGGTGAGGTATACAAATGTTCATTATGCAGGTACCTTTGTTGATGAGGTGTGCTCCCACCTCCCCTGGCAGTTTCCCACTACTGCCAATTCCGCCCCCCCCCTGGCCGTTTCCCATTACTGCCAATCCCTTTCTTAAAGTATTATGATAATTGTTCAGGGTCTGCTTATGAGTGAGAACATGTGGTACTCAGTTCTTTGCTTCAGTTTTCATCTAATATTAGACAAATGAAAATGTAACATTGAACACATCTTACAGCTTTCCCAAAACATACAGCCAAAAGGGAAAAGAGAAAAAAGTAAGAAATTTCTTTGGCTTTTAGATATGCTAAAGGGGATATGTAATTTATATTATAGAATATAATATAGGATATATATTCTTTGATTACATAATATACTATTAGAATACAATTATATATTATAATGACAAATAATTATTAGACTAGATCATTATTATAATTCCTGTGTTAGGATTCACATTTTTTAAATCACTTACCTGACTTGAAATTTACATCCCCATTAAAAAGGGATTCTAAACATAGAGGGAGACATTTTGACATTGGACACTTCCCTTGGCAGTAACAGCTGCTCACAGACTCCTGTCAGAGACAGACATGCACACACATGTCCCGCTTGGCCCCACAGCATGTGTGCCCAGCTCCTCTGCCCTGGCTCACACGCTTGCCTTGGCAAAGCCTCGTGTCCTTGTACATGGCAAAGAAACAGCTGTTGGTTTTCATCTTGATCCATGTCTCTTGTTTTAAATGGCTAAAGAAGTACAAATCCTTTTTATTTTTTATTTTTAACACACACGTAAAAGCCAATTTCTATTGTGTGTTTTCTTATTGGACTAAAATGTTTAACTTGGGTTTTGCATTTTTCACACATTTTCTACCATAAACTGACTTCACCCTTTTCATCAGAAAAATAATTACTACTTTCTATTATAAAACAATTAAAAGCCACTCCTAATTGAGAATGAGGGGACTCATCACATCCCATATACTTGTGTGTCCCCCAACCCCCATGACTCAAATTCTTAGCCTTCTGAACTTAGCAGTATTCAGTATTAATCCAGTAGACAATTTTTCAGTTGTTTGCCTATGTCAAGAAGTTGTGACAGAGACAATATGGCCCACAAAGCCTAAACCATTTACTTTCTTTTATAGAAAAAAGTCTGCTACTTCCTACTCTGGATCATTGGATCTAAACTTTTTTGGTGTGTTAGGATGATTTCTTTTTAGTTCCTTCAATTCTGTTTTCTTCTTTGTACAATCTCTATAAACGTGGGTTGTAGATCATCTCCAGACCTTGGTGTAGTTTCTTACAGTCAATCTTCAAACTCAGTCTCACAGGGTTCCCCTGTGGCTGTCCTCCAGGGATCTGGAGGATCCAGAGCTGGCCTGCCCAGTGACTGCTAAGCCTCTATACTTGTTCATTCTCCACTGAGTTAAGGAATTGCTACGACTTCTTATGTCCGGTCAAGATCAGCTCCAATTTTTGGCTTCCTTACAGTGCATTTCTCTCTACCTTCAGTCCCAGAGAGGTGAGGCTGTGTCTCCTGGCTCTGAAATCTCTCTGGGATCTGTTTCAGGGCCTGGGCTCTAGAGAGTGGACAACCAGAAGAATCTTCACTGCTTTCTCCCACTAGAGGCTGGCAATCTTTCTGGGGAGGCGTCGGCTCCCTACCTTGGCCAGAGGGCTCTCCTGTAGTCAGCTGGGGAAAGCGAACACACTCCTGATGAGATCCTCAGCAAAAATGTTGCTGGTGCTTGGAGGTCAGAGAATTGGCGAAATAGTCTGAGCAGATAGCTTAAGGCAGTTCAGTTGGTGAAAGGTGCATGAATAGTTCTGAATCTTTGCTTTAAGCAGGCTTTCGCAGGCTGGAGACTGGATATTTTTTTTTAAACTCTGGCTCTAAGAGCTTGCTGATATTCAACATGCGACTTAAATTCCGCTTCCTCAAAAAAGCTTTAGCTTTGCTGCAGCCCGAGCGTCTCTCTACCTGCCCCACCTCCACGGCAGAGTCATCCTACACTCTGTCATCATGTTCTTTGCTCCCTTTAGTCTCAGCGGTTCCTTTCCAGCCCACTGTGCTGATTTCTGCCTCTTTGACTTGATACGAATGGTCCTGAACTGCTGTGAAATGGGAAGAGGCTTCCTCCACTCCCAGGAGAGGACAGGAGTTGTTTATATATAGATAGCCTAAGAGGAGCTGTCACATGGGAGGATAGAAGAATTCTATGTCATTAACAATGTGTGTACATCCCCACATTTAATCCACACAACACTTTTATGAGACTTTTAATCATCTTAAATCCCATTTAAAAAGACAGGGAAGCCGAGGCATAGAGAAATTAATTAACTCTAGTCATGTGACTAGTAGGAAAGAGGCAGAATTCAAAAAAAAATTAAAGAGTAGGATTTTCTGACCTTAAATTATTACACCCAAGAAAATATTGATTTGAGCCCCTTTCCATCATCATAACGTGTTCTTATGGCCAAGTGCAGAAATCACTGTGGATTTCCTGAAGTCAAGTGCTTCTCACTGAAAAACAGGAAGGATGACCCAATTTCCACAAATAATGATTTAAAATAAGGTTTTGAAATGTATTTTTCTCCTTGCCATTCAGCATCTGGATCAGCCAGATGCTGGCTTGCAGCTTCTATTCTGCACAACGCAGTTACTTCCTCAACTGGATAATCTACACTGACCCCTGGAATAGAGTTGGTCATGTGGAAATCCCTGTCGTGACCCTGAGAATGGTGGCAACAGCCAGTCTGGCCAGCTCTGCTCCAATGTGGGCCTGGCTTCACATGGTGGACACTCAAATTCAATTACTTCAATCCCGCCTCCTATTGAGGTGCACTTTAAAGACAGCTATTTTTCACTAAAAATGTTTAGGAGGTTTGGAACAACAGTTACTAGAAAAGAAGTTACCAATGAATGTCATGCCTGTGCTCTATGAAACTCCATTTGGCTTTTGTTTTTTGCATGAGAAAAAGACAACTCACAGTGACCAGGCGATCTAGATTAATATCACCAATAAGGATAGATGGACTTCAAGTATCTCTGGATGGAATGTCCTGAGAGGGACACGACATCACTTAGGTAGCATTCTGGCTAGAAATGATAACCTAAATCTAATCTAATCCAACTTGAGGAACATTCTATAAAATACCAGGCTTATTCTTAAATAGTATCATGATCATGAAAGATAATAGGAAAGGCTAAAGAACAATTCTAGATTGAAGAAGACTGAAGAGATATGCTATCTAAATGCAGTGCATGATTCTGGATTGGAACTTGTATTGGAGAAAATAAATGTGATAAAGACCATTATTAGGACAGTTAACAAAATCAAAATATATAAAGTCTTATGATAGTGCTAAATTTTCTGAATTGATACTTTTATTGCTTTTCTATTAAGAAATTATTTTACTTTTAGAAATACACATTGATATATCAAAAGATAAAGAAATATAATAAGTGTTACTTAATCTCTGATAGTTCAGAAAAATAACGTGTGTGTATATGTGAAGGGGAAGGTGAAGAGGAAGACAGAAGGGGGTCAGGAATGTGAGAGAGAAAGAGAGAAATAAGATAATATATGTGATAAAATATGATCAAATGTTAAAAATCAGCAAATCTGGGTAAAGATTATATAGGGGTTCTCTGTATTATTCTCACAACTTTTCTGTATATTTAAAATTATTATTTTAAAAAATAACTTTATGAAAGTAAAAAGTTGAAATTCTCAATGAAAAAAAGATTAGTTGACTGGGGGAGAGGAAACAGAAACTAAGTACATCTGGATAAACCCATGGACTGCTATTTAATTTGACTGACTCAGAGTTTACTACCTACATGCTAATCAAAATTACTGACTGTATGACTAAATTTAAATGTTTATTTCCTCCAAGCTGACTTATCTGAGTTTAATCACAGCTGCAGATTTAAAATTCCCGATTAGTCAGATCCTATGTGGCTGTTAGGAGGACAGCATGTGTTCTCTGCTTCTAATTGAACATTTTTAAAAATCGCTTTGGAAGTGGCTTTGGCTATTGCTTGTGGCTGTGATATTAGCCCTGTCTCCTCTGCTCCCCCAGTAGATCTTTCACATTTTGTCATTACACAGGGTTGGCACTGCATAAAAGTTCAAGCCATTCTGCTTTTCACTGGGCCCCTGGCCAGCAAACTGTTCCCCAAGCCCTAACACAACCACTTGGAATC
This sequence comes from Carlito syrichta, assembly GCF_000164805.1. Taxonomy (NCBI): domain Eukaryota; kingdom Metazoa; phylum Chordata; class Mammalia; order Primates; family Tarsiidae; genus Carlito; species Carlito syrichta. The sequence continues at coordinate 495,431 of NW_007252933.1, forward strand.
CAGTCCTTTGCAGTATTTCCATTCAGTTGCCAGATTTCCATTCAGCTGCCAGCCTCTCCAAGGCTCAGATTCAGAAAATGAAGTTTCTCAAGCAACGATGGTCTCCTATAATCATCTCTCAGCAAATCTGAGCCTCAGAGAAATGGAAGATTCTCAGCCCCTGTTCTTGTAAAGAAGAGATTCATGCTTTACCCCATGTGCTCCTCTCAAATGCTCGGATCCATATTTAATCTCAACCAGGCAAATCCAAACAACATTTGCCATTTTAAGTAAGATGTCCCCATTGTCAGCTCTACGTATATGCCTGCTGGAAACCAAAATCCTGCTGAAGTGTTTTTTCCTCACCTGAAAAGACTATTTAATTAAGTTTAAATAATATTTTTTCTTTTAACTGGTGATTGATAAGTCATGCCTACAGAAGGTCAGCTATGTTTCTGCAGTGTAAAATTTTTGTCTAACAGAGGTCCTCAAAGTTTTGTTCTAGTTCTCTTTTCCCTACAGACCCTTCCCATGATTCCAATGATGACTTTTATGTTGATGTCTCCCAAATCTCTATCTCCAGATAGATTTTCTCTCCAGACTCTAGACCCATATCTCCAATTGCTTCTCTGACACCTTCAGTTGAGCATCTCATAGGCACCTGTGATTCGGCATATCCCAGATACAGCTCAGCCCTTTCTGTCCACACCATCATCTCCTGCTACTACTATTATCTACCTACTACCCCAAGCCAGGAATTGGAGTGACATCCTAACCCACTTTGTGTCCACTCTTCACACAGAAGTAGGAGGTATCTTTTGAAAACTTTAAAGTCCTGATTTATATGTCACCTTCCTCAGAAACTCTTCATTAACCACTGTACTTAGAATTACAGCATTCACTCTGACATTCTCAAACCCTTTGTGGTTTGAGTTTTCTCCAGAGCACTGTATCTGGCATACTACATATTTTACTTGTTTATTTCATTGCTTGTCTGTCTCCCTTACTAAGAGGTAACCTCCATGAAGACAAGAATTTGCCCAATACATTAGATCAGAACTTTCAGAATATTATGTACAAGATCATAGTAGGTATGTAATAAAATTTGTTTACTAAACAAATGATATATTAAAATAAATACATGATTTTGGCTACGTCTTTTGCCCCCAATTTGGGGAGATACCTCATCATGTTATTTGAGAATTGAAATATCAGTGTTCCAGGAAAAGCACAGGTTAAAAACTCTGGCACCCAAGTTATTTAGCAAGAGTCTCACAAAATTAAAAAAAATCTACCTGGAAAATAAAAACCATTTTCATCACATCTTGCAATAACCTTCTGGCCTTTGAGGGGATCTGGTCTTTTTGATTTAATTTTTTTGGTCGGATTTCCTTGTAATTTCTTTTGCTGAAAAAGACAAAGCAGTAATAATTGATTAGAAAAACTAAACAGATAGTGAAAATCATAAGTACTGGGCAGTCTTGAATTTTCTACTGAGAATCATATTATCGAAGAATTACAGAATGCACTTATACTATATATTCACTTTGGAGTACTTTCTTTTCCATGTTAACTAAAAATTACCCTTTTGGTAAAGGCAATATATGTCCTCCACAACTTTTATACTTTAGCTCAAGGTAAAAGGAGAATTTGGTGACTAATTGAAGAAAAGAGAAACAAAGAAAAATTATATATACATCTAGAATTTCTACAATTCTGTGCCAGCCTCAAAGTTGGAGAGCAAAGACTACTTCTTTGACCATGACCTGTACTTCTGCCTTTCTAGAATAGTGAGAGATCAATGGGTTCTTCAATAGAAAAGACCATGAGCAGTATGAGTGAGACAAGCATGGAAGCACAGTGGTTTATGGAAATATCAACCTTACTTCATCAAGACAGACAAATCCTTCTAATCATTGCCTTACAAAGAGGGAAGAAATCCATGAGCTGCAATTTGCTAATAAATGGATTATCTTTGTTTCTTGTATTTCCTGGTTGGTGCAACGGTGGATACTAGAAGGCAATGGGGAAATGGAACACAGCAAACTTCTGAGAGAAAATAACTTTCAGTCTAGAATTCTAAGTCCAGGGAGACTGCCAATCAAATTGAAAAACAAAATAAAGACATTTCTTGTCACATCCCTAAGCAGAAACTTTCCCCTCCCATCCGTCCTATCTTAGGAAGTTTCTTGAAAATGTACTTCAGTAAAATAAAGGAGTACACCAAGAAAGAGAGACACAAAAATCTAGAAAATAGTAGAATTCAGCCCAAAATGCAGGGAAGAGAAATCCCAGAATGACAGTTCTGCACAGGTCATGATCTGCAGGAAATTTCCCAAGAAAAAGAAGTCTTTGAAATCTTGAAAATATGACTGAGTTCCGTGGCTCATGCCTGCAATCCCAGAACTTTGGAAGGCCAAGATGAGAGAATCGCTTGAGCCCAGGAGTTTGACACCAACCTAGCCAACATAGTGACACCTTGTGTCTACAAAAAATTAAAAGAAAACTAGCTGGGCATGGTGGTTTATGCTTGTAGTCCCAGTTTCTTGGGAGGCTGAGGTGGGAGGATCGTCTGCCTGAACCCAGGAATTCAAGGCCATGGTGAGCCGTGATTTGTCTCACTGCACTTTAGCCTGGGCGACAGAGTGAGATCCTGACTGAAAAAAAAAAAAGAAAGAAAAATATTGAAATTAAATGCATATACACACACAAGTATGCACATATAGTTAACATATGCAAAATACAATTGTTCAAATAAATGACAAACTAAATTGTGGCATAATTTTACATACCAAAGGACAAAAGGTAAAGAAATTCCTTTGCTTGATACATTGTTCAATTGATCAGCGTATCACATAGGACCTTAAGGGGGAACATGTGCTCCTAAACTGTGACTTGTCCCAGAGTTGAACAACATGTCTCCAATCATAATAATGAAAACACTCTTTCGTAGTTTTTTAAAGTAAAATTTTAAACATTTGCAATACACCTTTGGAAAGAGCACAGCGTTGCTAACACAATGACTTAAGTGTGGAATGAAAGGGAAAAGAAAAAGCAGTGGCACAGATATCTCCACCAAGAGTCAAGATTGAAGAACATTATGAAACTTGACAGATAAAGATAGCAGTTTAAATATATTACATAAAATGCTACAAATGCAACCAAAAGAACAAAAGTTAATATAAAAATCCAATATTAGGAGTAGGAGAAAAAGTGATGACAGCAAAATCATCTTTTTCATATAGTGGGATAAAAATATTATTGAAATATAATAAATTGAAACATTGAGAAATATATGAAATAAATACCTCAATAAAATGTAAAAATCTGGAAATCTCAGAAAGGAAAGAAATGAAGAACAGAATGCCCTTATGTTCTATATAAATGAATCAAAGTCCTAGACTCTAAGGTGCACATGAGCAGAAAAGACTCAAAGCAGCACACACAGCAAAGGCTTTGAGAACTGAACTACAATTTAAACCATTGCCCAAGTTCCAGACTACCAAAATAAATCTTGAGTGATGTGGGCATAAGGCAGATTCAAAGAAAGGAGCACAGGCTTTTGAAACTGAACTGACATGGGAACCACGACCCATAGAGGGTAAGACAGGACTTGTAGTTCAAACCTAACCAAATTTGACAAAAATTAAACAAATTCAGTCTTTACCACCACTGCCCATAGAGGGTAAGACAGAGCTTGTAGTCTAAACCTAAGCAAGTTTGATGAAAATTAAACAAATTCAATCTTCACCGCAGAATTTAAACAGGATCCATAATCCTTTTTGTTTGTTTGTTTTTCTTTGAGTTGGGATCTCACTCTGTAACCCAGGTGGAGTGCAGTGGCATACTCACAGCAACCCCAGAGTCGACCTGCTAGGCTCAGGTGATCCTGCCACCTTAGCCTTCCAAGTAGCCAGAAGCATAGGCATGCGCTATCACACCTGGCTAATATTTTTGTTTATTGTAGAGATGAGGTCTCACCAAGTTGCCCAGGCTGTTCTGAGTCATAATCTTAAAACATAATATTCAAAATGTCCACCGCACAATCAAAAATACAACAAAAAAGCAAGCAGATATGACAAATTATCAAGGTAAAAGGCAATCAATAGATCCTCACATATGCTGGAATGATCAAATAAAGATCTTAATTTGGCAATAATAACCATAGTCCATGAAGTAAAAGTACATACACCTGTAATAAATAGCAAGCTAGTTTTACTCAGCAGATAAATAGAAGCTATTAAACATAAATGGGAAATTTTAGAAGATATATATTATCTGGAAAGACTCGATGTAACAGGAAAGAGATAGTGTACTTGAAGACAAAACAACAGAATGTATCCAATTTGAAAGAACACAGAAAAAAGTTTCAAAAAATGAACAAAATCTCCTTTCCTTTTTCAAATAATCTCAAGCCCCTTTCCTGTTTCAAATAATCTCCTCAACGCCCAGCTCAATTATAGCTTTTCTGTAAGACATTGCCCCTAGGAATTTTCAGTAAAAGCAAAGAAAAAGACTGTTTTCTTATTTCCAAATGGCACTACATGAATCAAAGTTAGAGTGAATTTCATGGCTAGGTCTACTACATGAAGAAAACAGTAGCATCGTTTTGATTTGTTAAGTTCAACTCTGACATTCTATTTTTTATACCTGACAACTGATTTTTAACAGAAAATCCCAATCCCTCCCTACTAACTGCTCCTTAAAAAAATTCCCCAAAGCCTTTATTCCTCAGCCAGAATGTTCATTATTTTTAATTCTCAATCAATTTGAGGACCCATGTTCTTGCAAAATGTATTAAAAATGAATTACTAGAAAAATAAAATAACAAATATATAAATAATTTGATAAAATCTATTTCAGGTAAGAGCTATTTCAGGATTCTGAAAAGCAAACATGCAATAATACTTGAGTTTGTAAAGAAGGCAAGAATTCAAAGTACCACCAGACTTGTCGTGAGTTTACCATTTTTTCTCTCTACTATCTCCTGCCTGATATCAGGATGGTCCAAAACCCAGAAGTGGGCACCAGGATGCAGACAGAGCTAGCTCTAGGAGAAGTTCTCTAGTTCTAACTTAAGGAATGAGAACAGGAATTCCTAATACTCAAAGAGAATACAAAAATTGCCCTCTCTTTCTTTTCCTCCATTCCCACACCACAGTCTCTAAGCAATCCTGTGGAAGTGGCAATAATACTGTAGGCCTAAAACAGCTAAAACTTTGAAGGAATGGAGTTTTCCTATTTCCTATCTGATTGGTGGCATTGTACTTTCTCTCTCTCTCTCTCTCTCTCTCTCTCTCTCTCTGTTGGAGTCTCACTCCATTGCTCAGGCTGAAGTACAGTGGCACGCTCAATGCCATCCCAGCGTCGACCTTCTGGGCTCAGGCAATCCTTCCAACTCAGCCTTCCAAGTAGCCGGAATTACAGGCACATGCTACTATACCCAGCTAATTTTTGATTTACTGTAAAAACGAGGTCTCGCCCAGTTGCCCGGGGCTCAGGCAATCCTCTTGCCTCAGTCTCCCAAAGTGCTGGGACTACAGGCTTGAGCCACCAAACCTGGTGACATTTTGATTTCAAGAAGGTGGGGTGAATTCACATTGTTGTCTCTCTCTGTTTCCTTTCCTCTCCCTCTTTATCCTCTATTTGGCTCCAGATGTAAGCACAGTAAGTAGAAGCATGCAAGTGGGCTGGGTAAATAAAACCCTAGATTCATGGCTGGAGTACTGGAATGAGGAATTCTAGGGAACTGGAGATTTCTGGGAAGATCATTCATATAGAAAAGGGAAGGCTAAGTATCAACCCAATACCAAACCAGACAAAGATATCACAAGAAGACAAACTAAGACCATTTTCCTCATGAATACAGATGCAAAATCCACAAGAAAATATCAGCAAATAAAGCCAACAACATATAAAGATTATACACAATGGCTAAGTAGGATTTATCTCAGGAATGTAAAATGGTTTAAAAACCATATTAATAGAATAAAGGATAGCAATTAGTGTAATACACTATATTAGTAGAATAAATAATCATAAAACTATATGATTATTTCAATGCATGGAGAAAGAGCATTTGACAAAATCCAACACCGTTTTATGATAAAAACTCTCAGCAAACCAGAAATAGAAAGAAAATTCCTCAACTTGATAAAAGGCATCTATATAAAACCTACAAGAAACATGGTACTTAATGTTGAAAGATGAGATGATTTCCCCTTAAGATCAGAAGACAAAAAACTCTTGCCATTTCTATTCAAAAGTTTGTTGAAGTTCTAGCCAGTACAATCAGGCAAGAAAAAAAAAAAAAGCCTCTAGTTTGGAACAAGCAAGATTGTCTTTATTCATAAATGAAATGATCCTATATGTGAAAAACTCTAGGGAATCCACCTAAAAGCTGTGTGAATTAATTAACAAGTTCAGCAAGGTGTCATGTTACAAGATAAATATATATTTAAAAATTATTTGTATTTCTCTTTTTTTTTATTTCTCTTTTTGAATGATTAAAATTGATAAGTTATATTAACATGATTTCAGTGGTGGGGTATTTTTATACTGATTAAAAATGGATTATATATATATATATATATATATATATTATTTTCCCAACTACCCAGAGTATTTGTATTGTGAATGATATTATTAAAAGCATTTAACACCAAGTAGGTTAAAAAAAATTAGTTGTATTTCTATATACTAGAAATTAACACTTTAAAAGTAAAATTAAGAAAGCATTCCATTTACAATAGCGTCAAAAATCATATAATATTTTGGAATGAATTATCAAAATAAGTGAAAGGCCTAAACACTGAAAACTACAAAACATGACTGAAAGAAATCAAAGATCTAATAAGTGGAGTGATATATCACGTTTATGGATTAGAAGACTTAACATTATTGAGATAGCCATTTTTCCCAAGCTAATCTATAGACAATATAATTTATATCAAAATTCCAGCAAGTTTTTTGTCTTTTTGGTTTTTTTTTTCCACAGAAACTGAGAAGTTGACTCTAAATCATACATGCAAATGTGGAGAATCCAGATAAGCCAAAATAATTTTTGTTTGTTTGTTTTTAATTTTAAAGATGTGGAGTACAATTCAGGATTAGGTATGCAAGTGGTCATTGTACAGGTTAAGGCTGGGCCTCCTTTTGAATAATTTTGAAAAATAACAAATTTGGAGGACTTGCACTTTTTTATTTCAGAATTTACTAAAAAACTGAGGTCATCAAGAAAGCATGATACTGTTATAAGGATAGGCATATGAATCAGTGGAACAATGTTGAGAGTCCAGAAATAAATATTTATATTTATGATCAATTGATTTTTGACACTTTGGAAAAAAGTTTGGAAGTTTCTAAAAACAGTGGCTCACGCCGGGCTCAGTGGCTCAGCCTGTAATCCTGCACCTTTGGGAGGCTGAGGTGAGTGAATTGCCTGAGCCCGCGGGTTCGAGACCCGCCTGGGCAGCAAGACCTCATCTCTACAATAAATAAAAAAATCAGCCGGGCGTGGTGGCGCATGCCTGTAATTCCGGCTACTGGGAAGGCTGAGGCGGAAGGATCACCGGAGCCCAGCAGGCAGAGGCTGCGGTGGCCAGGAGAGGCCACTGCACTCCAGTCTGGGTGACAGAGTGAGACTCCAACTCAAAAAAAAAAAAAAAACAACAGTGGCTCATGCCTGTAGTCCCAACACTTTGGTAGGCAGAGGTGAGAGGATTGCTTGAGCCCAGGGATTTGAGACCAGCCTGGGCAACTTGGTGAGTCCTCATTTCTACAATAAATAAAAAAATTAGCCAGGCATGGTAGCATATGCCTGTGGTTTCAGCTACTTGCAAGACTTAGAGAACTGAAGTGGAGGATCGCCTGAGCCCAGCAGGTTAAGGCTGCGGTGGCCATGGGTATGCATTGCACTGCAGCCTGGGCGACAGAAGGAGACTTTGTTTACTCAAAAAATAAAAAATAAAAACAAACAAAGTTACCATACATCCTAGAAATACCACTACAGTATTAGGTATCTAGCAAGATAAATGAAAACTTATAACCACACGGCATTATTTACAATGATGAAAGGCGTAAATAATTCAAATGTTCATTAACTGGGAAATGAATAAACAAAGTGTGGTACAGTCATACAATGGAATATTATTCAGCCATATATATATATAAATATACAATGGAATATTATTCAGCCATTTATATATATAATATATAATATAATATATATATTACAGAAAAAGCAAATTTATAGAGAGAGAAATTAATTAGTGGATACCTGGAGCTGAGAATGTGAACAGAAATTGACTGCAAATAGGCATGAGGGATCTTTTTGGGATGATGATAACATTCTAAAACTGGATTGTGGTGATAGTTGACAACTTCGTCAGTTGTCTTAAAAATCATTGCATTGAAATTGATGAATTTCATGGTGTGTTAATTACACATCAACAAATATGGTTTTTATAAAAGTAAAAATAGGTGGTCATTTATTTTTGGTTTTCTCTCACAGGATTTTGCATATACTACAGTGGGCTGAATGACTGAATAACACAGAAACTTCTGAATCTTTTAAATCAAAAGGTAAACCAAAAAGACCCTTTTCTCCAAATTGCTATACTGCAGAAACTGGTTATCTTCCATCCTAGATTTTTTTCTCCTTCTTTCTTGACCATTAACTTATTAATTCTTGGGGTTTTTAAGGAAATTAGTCCTCCATTTCCGTTACAATGCCCAGCAAAATCCTTCCCCAGTCTCTCTTCTTCACAGACCATTAACTCCTCGTCTTCTTCATGACACAAAGTCCAATATAAAGTTTTTTCATAGGCATTTTGATGCCAACTTTCTGCAGTGCTTATAGCTATATAGTTATAGCCATGTATTTGCAGTGCTATAGTTATATCATAAATAAAGCATTCAATGCATTTTATGAGTTCATCTGCAGACCTCCACTTAAGGAAGTCTCTAATTTATGAGGCAATTGACTATAAAAATTTAAATAACTTCAGGCAGTCTGAACACCATTTGCTCTTGGGTCATTATTCATGTTCAATACAGCTTGGGTTCTGGAAATAAGTGGGCTCATTTCCATGGTGCCCCGATGTGATTGGGTTTTGTCGCAGCCATCCATCATTTGGATCTGTTTGGAGATATTTTTCAGGTTCATTAAAAGAAGTGGGAGTGTGGTTTATAACCTCAGAGATGAAAACTCAGAACCAGGTGCTCAGAAGAGATGAATTAATAAGCTAAAGGGTTAAGGTTTCGTAAAGGAACCGTGGGATATTATTAAGTCTTCAAACATGCATGGCTGGTAGCTCTTGCAGCCGTGGACAAAAATGAACACTGAACACTACTCTGTTGTTTATGATATTTCCGTTTGGCTAAATGTTGCTTAAATCCCTCCCTTCTCATGAAATTTCCCCTTTTACTGAGGCAATCAGAATGTCACAAAGAGTTGCCCAACGTCACTGGTAGACAGTGAATGTCATCTGCCTATTCCTGGTTTTTCACTCAGAGGAGAAATCTAAGCACTCCTTTCCATGGGAAATTCAGAACGAACGGCAGCCTGCAATGACCTTGAAGAGAGGAGCCTGGACCAGGAGATAGGAAAAACAGGATTAAGAGCTGTTCACCTTGCTGTGTGACTTTGGGCAATCTTTTAACCTTTCTGGGCCTCGGTTTCTGTATATGCGAAAAGAGAAACAAACTAAATGATCTTCAACGCCCTCTAATTTCATAATTCTGTCCAGGAGAGTCTGCATCTGCACTCCTGGAGAAGTTGTCAGGCCATGTTTATACAAGGAAAGGCATGCAAGCATACTAACCTTGCTTGCAGTTTTCACAAGATGAGGGAAGTGTACCGGCCAGATCAGTGAATGTGAGTAGCACAATTTTTCTGTCTTCAAACTTCAAGGAGATGCCCACAGCACAATTTCTTAGAGCCCGCTCTTCGGAACATGCCAAGTTAAATCAGTTGTAGTCTAAAAATCTCACCTTTACATAAAGTTTAACTTCCAAAGCCACCTTGCTTCATGCCACAAGTGTTCACATCAAAGACCAATTAGCCGGAGAAATAATGCTGGTCACTGAGGCCACCAGACAACCTCTCTCCCTCCAGATGGACAACAACTATAATTCCACAAAGATGTCCACATTGATTCCAGAAAGGCATTTTTTCCCTTTAAATTTCACCAGTATGACCAGTCATTTATTAGAACCTATGCCTGGGTACATGTAAGGATCCTTTTTACAATTCTGTGTAAGTAGAGTCACATAATTTATTTAACTAGCCCTCTTTTATCTATAAATTCCAAATATTGATTCTCTCAATGTCCTAGCCAGAAGATAAAGGAGAAAATTGCTTTCTACATTTTCAGAATAGGCCTGGAGGTATGAATCTGGGAACTCGGTTGCCTAAAATCATGAGAGCTTTTTTCCCCATAGTTGCCACTCAATTCCCAATTTATCTGATACAGAGCAGCCATTTGCTCTGTGAGGACCTTCTCTCTGTATGGACGATAACAATCAATGGCAGCAATGTGGAGTTCCATGACCCTCATTCTTAACACTGCAAATGCCACCTAAGTGATATCTTTCTAAATGGCCAAAGATATCACCTCCCTTCAAGTCATTCATACACTCGTGAGTTCACCTGAAAGGACCAGTATGGATATACTGAAGGACTCTGTGCAAGTAACTCACACTGGCTCTGCTTTTGTTTTCAGCTATTGGCAAGAACTCATTTCTGGTTGATTCCACAGCACAGAGCTTTATGGAAGGAGTCAGTCATCATGATTCATATTTATCCCACAGCACCATCAGTGCTGTTGTACTTTCAGGATAAAGCAGAGCGGCCATGGCTAAGCAAGCCTACAGGCCAGCTTTCATACAATGATTCATCCCATAGAGATAGAACATAGGTTTCCCAGGATAAAAGGATGCTTATTAGAGCAGCTAGACATGCCATCCCTTTAGGCAGAATATTGACAACTTTGTTCCAGAAAGATGATATCCTGCTGTTTTTGAATCTTGCCAAAGACTTTAGAGATACTATAGAGCTCTCACCAAGGAACATCCCTCAATGCAGTTCCCTTCCTGCCTCAACTGTACCTACACACAGTATACAAGCAAACCACAGGGGTTCAAAACAGACATCCATGAATGATGAGAGTCAAAGAGAATCAAGAGAGAGCAAGAAATGCACCAAATACATAAGCTGACATACCTACAGGCTTAGGCACACAAGAATAGCTGCATACAGTTTCAGTGAGGAAGTCCCATGAGTGAGGACACTGGCAGTAGGGATGCTGAGCACTGGGTGATTTGACTTAGCTTGTCCTCAAAATTCAGATAACCCAATTCACTTCGTTGCCAGAGTCTATGACCAGGTGATGGGCCTAGGGCCTCAATGGTGTCACCCTCCTTTCATTTAGTCACCTGATTTCAAGGATGTGATTTTGGGCTTGAATTTGTGGAGATAGTAGTTAACTAAATGTTTGATGCTTTAACATTTTCCACATTGGGAACAGGACACATTTCTACAATTTAACTAGAAGTAGTGTTTAGCTCAAAATCTTGTGAAAGACCCCCTACTAAATATGTCTCCTTCCCCATTGACTCTACCAATCAAAACCCCCACATTGTCCTAGCAGAAGCTCCAGCATGTTCCTCAGTTCATGTTTGTCTTTAAGGTCATGTAAGGTCTGTGTAACTGCTCTAATCAAGATAATATGTCTAGAGTCAGGAGGGTTCGGACTCTTCCTCTCCCTAGGACACCTAATTACAAGACCAGAACATCCTCAAACTGTCTCTTGGAGAATTCAACTTCCCTGAAAACCTTGGTGAACAGGACGGGGCCAACCCGGAGCATTTTCAGACCTTTAAGTTCTCTTCTCATTTAGATTTACAGGGTTTTTTTTTTTTTTTACCCCAAAAGTATTGAGAGTCCCTTTTCAAAACATCCCCTTTAAAAAGAGACTCTAGAGAGAGAATGAAAAAAAAAACAACAACAACAAAAAAAACACCACCTTACAGGAAAAGGTAAACCAGGAATAATAACCTCCCACCCAGCCTCTCTAGGCCTTGGAGTGAGTGACCCATATAGATGGGTTGGGAAGCCTTAGAGTACTTTCTTTCCCAGGACATTTGCACATTAATAGGAGGCAAATATTGCTTCACTTATTTAGTGAAACTCTAAGTGGAAATTCCTGCCTCTGCCCGAACAGGAAGCGAGGTCTCCTTGCCAGCTTCCCCCAAGTACAGCATTTCTGGGCTGGGGCTCACGGAAAAGCTGGCAGTACTGCATGGGAGTCCAAGGCTTAAGGGGACTTAGCCTGGGACTTAGCCTCGCTTTAAAAACCAGAGGGAGGAAGAGGAGTGCTTTCGTAGAGACCCTCTCCCCCCAACCCACCTCCTCAGGGAACAGTATAACTTTTGAAAACACATCATGAGAAATACTCATCCCTAAAACTTCAGCGCAGTTTCCACTTTCCTCTCCAGAGGCTGTTTCTGAGCCGAGCACAAACCCAGTGAGTTGTCTGGCTTTACCCTCATCCCAGTTAGTGGCGCTCTGTGCTGTGTGAATGACTCCTTAAGATGAGCAAGAAACAGTTCTACAGATGAAGCCCTGAACTGGGAAACATTCCTTCTCCTCCCTAACCCCAGGGCAGCACTAGCACTGGGTCATGGAGAAAAGCTCATCACTCTAAAAGTAAAATCTCCAACCAGACATTAACAAAGAGCAATTCTGAGGACTTTTATGAAAAGATGAACCTCTGTGTGTGTGTGTGTGTGTGTGTGTGTGTGTGTGTTTGTAGCAGCAAAGGAATCTAATAAGTATGCATTATATTTAAAACCAAACAAAACCAAAAACGATTTCCCTAGCTTGAAAAGCAGACCTGTTATACCTTCTTAGGGAATATTCCCTCGCTGCTCTAAAAAAAATCAAAGGGAGAAAAATTCTGAATGTTTTAAATGTTTAAATCAGAAAATCACCTAGGTTTTGGGATTTGTAATTTGGGTGTTGCTGATACAGTTATCCATCTCTTACTACTCTAGAGAAAAACAAAAACCACACATTGTAGCTGGTTTTGTGTCACTGCCTGATATATAGACTGCTACCAGCTACCTGCTTCATACAAATATCTCACCCAAGACTGTGGCATACAAATAAATTCTGGGCCTTTAAGAAAACTTTCCAAGACACCAGTCTCCCTGGGCTGGCTATTCTGTCTCTACCCACTTGCCCCCCAAATCCAGTCTCTGCCCTTCCCCACCCTGCTCTGTTCCCCCAGAGGCTGGCCCCAGGGGCTACACCACTCTATTTCCATAACTGGCTGGTTCTGGAAGGGAGCATGTGAGGTGCTGGCAGAGACCAAAAGGCAGGAGGAAGGAAGAAGGTCAGGGTATTGTTTCCAGTTCCCTCCCTGCTATGTCTCTCTAGGGCTCCCTTCCACCCCACTGGTAGACTCCTCTCACAGGGTCCCATAAACATCTTTCCTTCCCAAGGCATTGGCAGTAGTGGGAAACTGTGGGAGGCACACCTCATCAACAAGGGTATCCGGATAATGAACATTTGTATACCTAGCCCTGAATTGTACCTCACATCTTTAAAATAAAAGATTAAAAAAAGAAAATTAAACAAACATCTTCCTTCCCTTATCCCTTCAAGTCTAGGAGTGATAACAACTTCCTACAGTTACTGGGGCCTGGATGCCTCCCTATCGTCTGTGGACTGCCTAAGACCTACCTTCACCTCTGCAAAGTCTCTACATTACCATTTCTTTACTTGACCTGAACAGGATTGGGATTCAATTTCCTATCTGGCTCCTGCTGAAAAGCTCAGTTGTCTCCTTTCTAAATAGTGACCCCGGCCAAGCCTGTTTACTGCGCATAGTAGAATTCATACCTCAGAACGAAGATAAACAGAGGCAGGAGAGTTCCAGGGTCTGCCCAGCTGAAATCTCTAGGGAGGAGGGTTGCCTTTAGCTTTAGAATGAAAAGACAACATGACAGCTGGTTTTATCACCTCGGGGATCTCCAGAGTTGACACTCACCTTCGCTCCTGAACATGAAGATACTAGACAGAAGACTTCCCAGACAATAGAGTGTATGGGCATTTTCCTCCTCTTTTAAAAAGTTTTCTCCAGTGACCAGTAATCCTGGGCAGGATTATCTCCTTAAATGACAGCCAACTGTGGCACAATCATGAGGTTGGCCGCATCTTCTCTTTGGCATTCTCATGCTCTCTGAGATATCACTTCACCCATACCCCCTACACCAACCTTAGGGGCTCACCTGGGGTCCCATTTCCAGATGGTGACTTATCACTGCAGTGCTGTCTGGGGATAGTATGGCCGTAATGTACACATGTCATTCTTTCTGTGGTGGCAGCATCATCAATGTACAACCCAAGCTTGTTAACCCCCCGCCCTCATACCAGGAGATGAGATCTTACTCTACTGAAAAGCTCACAGCCACTGGGGAGCTAATCTTTCTCCCAGACCAAATATCAGCAGAACAGACTAAAGTTTTTACTAGTGGAATAGGAAAGGCTGACTAGTTGGTTAGGATGTGATGTCTCCCAGCTCCCTTTAAAGGAGGGTGCTTGAGAATCATCCAAGTAAAAGGAGGGTTGCAATGCAAGAATGACAATTGGCTCATTTACTATCTGGGAGCATGGATAAAAACTGTATATATTCTTACTTCATTTTATGTAACTCAAAGAAATTTCCCTCTAAGTTTCCCCAATTAATAGTGCCAAAGTTATAATCCAACATAAAGTTCTTAAGTTCAGATGGTCTCTTAACACCATCTCACCCAGCTCACCTATATTCCCTTCCGATGTGCATTTTCCTAACACTCTCTTTCCTGCACAGTTTTCCATGGAGTGGAGCACTCAGTTCACCATTCCTAAAGGCCATAGACTCCAGATTCCTTGCCAATTATGGCTTTGAGAAGCAAACATGTGCAGCCAGCTGTGTGGATACATATCCAAGACTTCCATCAGGGCTGTTTACAGCTTTAAAAGATTTTCTGCCTCCAAATTTTCCCAGGTGGTTATGTGTGGGAGAGCCCTTTGGATTTCTCTGGGCCAATGGATTTGCTCTGGAGAATAAATCCTTATTTACTAAAGAAATGTTGCAGGACAGCACAGCTGGCTGCCCTTGACCAGGCTCCCGGGGAATCTATGAAGGGTTAATTATAACTCACAGATGCCCTCTGGTGATTTCTACTATTGCTCAGCTCTGAGGGCTCAGGATTGGCCAGTGAGGGTGAAATCTGCAATCATGGTAACAAGAAGGGTGCTAGTGGGGGGAATTTTCAAGGGAAATTAAAAAATTTTCTCCTTTCATTACATGGTCAGTGAGCCAAGCACCTGTCACAAAGATAGTGGCTTATGGAGATACGAGGAAATCATTATACACTCAAACATGGAATATGCCCGGTGCCAATTGCTGGGCAGAGCAGCTGGGAATAATGATTCTCATGTTAGACCTGACCTGGGGCTGGCCAGGGAATGATTACTGGAGCAGAAAAAGCAGGCATGGACCCCTGGACATGGCATTTGTAGATACGTCTTCTTCGGGTCCTTACTGATAGAAAAATCACGAAGCCATTCGGAGTTCAGGAATCAGCAGGGCTGCTATGTTGGAAGCCAAAGTCACACCAGAGGATGGTATCAGAAAGTCACAGACATCCAGACTCCCTTATGCAGTCTGAAGAAGGCCAAAGGCAGTGACCACAGCCTTTTGGACACACATCAGCAGTTTGTATTAAATCCCACTCCAAAGGATTTTGGGCCACCTTTTGCCACATGTTACTGGCAGACTCTAGAGGGGCTTAACGATGAACAGAGGGTACAATCATTGATCAAAATCTCTGGCCTTTGATAAAAGAATTTAAGATGAGACTGTATTTCTATATAAATAAGCAAAGATGATTTGCATCTACGATGAATTTTTCACGCCAGAATCACAGAAAGCCAATGTTTATCATGCTAAAAGCCGAGACTTGTTAGTGGGTCATAAGATCAAATCAGCAAAGAGTGACAAAAATGGAATTTAAAAATCTCAAAACATATCACACGTGGGAGGGAGAATTATCATTTTAAGGAAACTATACAAAAAATCTTCCACTGCAAAGGGCCGTGCTAAGAATAGAAAGATCGCTGAAGATAAGCAGCCCAACTATGATCCCCTGTGCCCAATTCATTTCCTATGGTCATTTGTCCTCAGCACCTGGGAGTTCCCCTGAACAGATGGTGAGGAATTTGGACACCATGTATGGGGACAGGGAAGTGAAGGGAGACCTTAGCTCCTAATCACAAAGGGGACAGCAGTGGACCCAGCAATACCATCACACAGACAAAATTCCCTCTCCCATGCTTCTTACCCCTCATGTTCCCACCATCTTTCTCCTTGCCTCCCCTTTGAAGATCTAGAAACAAAAGTCTTCACTTCCTGTATTGACTTTCTTAACTTCTTCCCACCTCTCCACGCATTTACAAACAGGCTTCTGCTTCTACAATTCCACTGATGTTGTTCTGGCTAACATCACTAATGAGCTCCCTCTTACCAAATCAATTGGTTTTTCAGGCATCCTTCTGTTTGATTTTTTTTTTTTTTTAAGTTTATTTATTTATTTTATTTTAAAGATGTGAGGTATGATTCAGGATTAGGTAAGCAAGTGGTCACCGTACAGGTAAAGTTTGGGCCTCCCTTTGGTCTCCACTTTGCCTGGTTTGAGATCAGGTACCCTTAATAATGGTTATGTCCCCTCCCACCCCCTGGCAGTTTCTGGAAATTATCAATCCCCTTCTTATAGTATTATGGTAAATGTTCAGGGTCCACTTATGAGTGGGAACATGTGGTACTCAGTTCTTTGTTCCTGAGATAAATCACTGAATATCATAGACTCTAAATCCAACCAAGTTGCTGTGAAATCCATAATTTTGTTCTTCTTTATGACTGTGTAACATTCCATCATGTATATGCACCACTTTTTAAAAAAAATCCAGTTCAGTTTCAATGGGCAGTACAGTTGGTTCCATGTTTTTGCTATTGTAAATAGTGCTGTAACAAACATGCTGGTGTGGGTATCTTTTTTGTAGAGTGATTTAAGTTCCTCCAGGTATATTCCTAGAAGGGGGATTGCTGGGTCATATGCAAGGTCAATTTCTAGTTCTTTTAGAAATCTCCCAACTGTTTTCCATAGAGGTTGAACTAGTTTGCATTCCCACCAGCAGCGTGGAAGCGTTTCCTTTTCTACGCATCCTTGCAGATACCTGTTGTTTGTTTGATCAGTGATGACCATTCTTACTGGGGTTAGGTGGTATCTCAGTGTGGTTTTGATTTGCATTTCTTTGATGATTAGTGAGGCTGAGTATTTTTTCATATGTCTGCTGGCTGCTCGTGTGTCTTCTTTTGAGAAGTGTCTATTCATGTCTTTTTCCCACTTTTTAATGGGGTTATTTGGGTTTTTTCTTTTCAGCATATTTGAGTTCCTTGTAGATCCTGGATGTTAGGCTTTTGTCAGTTATACAATACAGTTAGTAAATATTTTTTCCCATTCTGTGGGTTATCTCTCCGCTCTCTTGTTTCTTTTGCTTTCCAGAAGTTTTTCAATTTGATGAGGTCCCACTTGTCTTTCTTTTATCTCTTATGGCATGGCCTTTGGGGTGTTGTTCAGGAATTGGTTGCCTATTCCGATTCCATAAGGGTGTCTCCTGCATTTTCTAAGATTCTTGAAGTTTGGAGTTTTAGATCTTTGATCCATATGGAGTTGATTTTTGGGTATGGTGACAGGGAGGGGTCCTATTTCATTCTTCAGCACGTGGTTAGCCTGTTTTCCTAGCACCATTTGCTGAATAGGTTTCTCCTCTCCCTAGTGGTTGTTTTCGGAGGCTTTGTTGAAGATGAGTTGGTTGAAAAATTGAGGTTTTGCTTCTGGAATCTATCCTGTTTCATTCGTCTATATAACTATTCTTGTACCAATACCAGGCCGTTTTGATTATTGTAGCCTTACAGTAAAGTTTAAATCTGGAAGTGTGATACCTCCTGCTTTGTTTCTTTTGTTAAAGCTATTTGTGGTCATTTATGTTTCCATATGAATTTCTGTATTGTTGTTTCCAGGTCTGAGAAGAATGATGTTGGTGATTTAACGGGTATAGTGTTGAATCTGTAGACTGTCTTTGGTAGGATAGACATCTTAACAATATTGATTCTTCCAATCCATGAACACGGAATATTTTTCCATTTGTTCATGTCACCTTTGACTTCTTTGAGCAGTGTTTTGTAGTTTTCATTGTAAAGATCTTTCAGCTCTCTGGTTAGGAAGATGCTGAGGTATTTCATTTTTGTGTGTGGTTATGGTGAATGGGATTGTGCTTTTTATTTGGTTCTCTGCCTGTTTGTTGTTGGTGTATAAGAATGTGCTGTCTTTTGCATGTTTACTTTGTATGACGTTTCAAAACTCCTTGACAGTAACTTTAATAAAGAGATAGCAATCGCAGATGATATATGCTGTGTACATTTACTGTTGAGCATTTAGTGCTGCATGCTGACCTAAGCAAATGATGAGCATTGTCTCGCAGCCTTCTTTTAGCGTGGTACTTTGATTTATTTTTCTATTTTAAAGATTAGGAAACTAGGCTTAGAAGGTTTGAGTAAGGTCACACTGCTAGAAAGAGATTCGCGTTCAGGTCTGCCGGATTCCTACCTCTCATTTCTCACACCGTAGCTCTCTAACCTGGTCCTCCTGCTTCTCTATCTGTCTTGGTCCCTTTCACTGTGTCGTCTACCTTTCTCAGCAGATGTGTCTTTGAAATGACCTCCAAATCTGTCTCCTTAATTTTGACCTCTTTCCTAAGCTCTAAACACTGTGGTTGTCTAGTGGCCTTTTTCTCTGGATGCCCTGCAAACACCTAAGAATCAAGAGGACACAAAGTGAATCACCTTTCCCTGAAAACTTGTTCTTCCTCTCATTGTGCCCCTATGTTCATTCTTTCATTTATTCGCTGAAATATTTATGCATGCCTACCAGATGCCAAACTTGATTTCTAGGCACTGAGAGTGCCTGGCACAATGGCGTAACAGACCAAGTCTCACCATCATTCTAGTGAGGGAGACAGACCCTAAACAAATGTGTACATGAAGTCAGGTAGTAAAATGTGCTGTGAAGTAAACAAAATATGGAGAAAGGTAACTAGAAGGGCTGACCAGGGAACTCCCTGAGGAGCAGAGGTGGGATGGAAGTGATAACTTGTCCTCTCCTCCTCCCATTGTCCAAGACAGAAGTTTTGTGGGCATCTTCGACTTTGCCCTCTGGCTCACCTCACGCATTCAACTTTCCAACAACTCAAGGCTCTTCTACCTATTCCTCTGCACTGTTCCTGCGTGGCTCAAGGACTCCATGAGAACATTGCACCTGATTCTTTGGTCTTTTTCCTCGACAGTGGGTCTCATCCCACTCCCCAAACAATCTTTCTAAGACACAAATCTGTTGATACTTTTCACTTGCTGAAAACTCCTCCCTGAGTATCCACCTTCTTACAGGCATTAGTCCCTGATCTCAGCAGAGAGTTCCAAGTCCCTCATTCTCTGAGATTCCCTTTTGCATTTTGTCTCCTGCTGCATTCCCTAGTGAATAACTCATGTTCTTCTTCACATCCCTGCCTTTGCGAGGCTGTTTCTTGCATTCAGAACAGTTTTCACACTACCATCACCAATCTTTATGCATCTTTCCAGATGTAACTGTATTATCCTCTTCCTTAAAACCTTCCTCAACTCCCCAGGCAAAATAGGTCATTTTTCCCTATCTTTCAGTTGTTGGATAGGTATGCCTCTGTCGTCGTATTGACACTGCTCTACTGTAAGGATCTGCATTTCGCTCACTCAAATTTTTTTTTCAGTGTCCACTGTGTACCGGGCTCCATTCTTGGTTCTATGGATACAGTCACAAATAAGGCCACACCAGGAATCACAGAGGTGATGTTCTATTCTGTCTGTTGTTGCTGTCGCTGATGTTTTTGAGTTGGGGTCTTAGTCATCCAGACTGGATTGCAGGGACACTACCAGGGCTCACTGCAGCCTTGAACTTCTGGGCTGAAGGAATCCACCCTCCTCAGCCTCCCAAAGTGCTCAGCCTTTTAAGTAGCTAGAACTACAGGCATGCACCACCATGCCCAGCTAATTTTTTTTTTTTTTTTTTTGTAGAGATGAGGTCTCGCCATGTTGCCCAGTCTGGCCTCAAACTGCTAGGTTCAAGCGATCCTCCTGCCTCAGCCTCCCAAAGTGCTGGGATTATAGGCATGAACCACCATACCTGGACTATGATGTTCTATTCTAATGTCTCCTCTTATGATGTTCTATTCTAATGTCTCCTTCACTACGCTGGGTCCATGCTTTCAAGATAGTAAACCCGCATTTGTATCTAATATACAGTATCACCTTGGGGGATATCATGGAGAGAGAGAGAGAGAGAATGAGACAGGTTATTCACTGCCTGACACCACTTGTACCAAGCAGAAAATCTTATCCATAATGGGAAATGAACAAATATTTCTGGATGAATGCCTTATGAAAATTATTTTATTCCATTTTGTGGTCAGAGGATAAATAGAACAATTAATGCAATTAATTCATATACTGTGAACAATGAAATGAGCCTTTGATTGACAAAATTCCAGAAAAATTCAGTAAAACATACTACAAGGAGGAACCCCCAAAACTCAGAATTTATTTACAAAAACTTGTGTGCATTTATTCTTACGCATTTAAATTTTAGTCACCTTCAAAGTACTCTTTGTTTGATGCAGTATACCTATCGAGATGCTTTCTTCATTGTTCAAAACAGTTTTTGAACTTTTCAATTTTGGTGCCTTCTAGTGCTTCTGCCATATTTTGTTTCACCTCTTCCACATGGGCTAAACGTTTCCCTTTGAGAACTTCTTTCATCCAGGGAAAAAAAGTAAGCCACTCAGGGAAAGATCAAGTGAATAGGGAGGGCGGGGTATGGGGATCATGTCATTTTTGGTCAAAAGCTCCTGAACATTCAGTGCAGTGCTGGCAAGTGTGTTATCATGGCGGAAGAACCAGTCACCTGTTTACCATAACTCGGGACATCTCTTCTGCAAATCATGATGCAATCTTCTTAGAACTTCCAGGTAAAAACTTTGGTTGATCTTTTGATCTGGAGGAATAAATCCTGAGTGCACAATCCTTTTCACATCAAATAAACAAATAAATGATCATTGCTTTCACATTTGACTTCACTTGTCATGCTTTTTTTTGGGTTATGGGGAAGTAGCGGTTTTCCATTGGCTAAATTGTTGTTTCATTTTGGGGTTGTAACTGTAGCACTAAGATTCATCTCTGATTATGACTTTGGGAAAAAAAATCAGGGTCAGCCTCCAACTGCTCCTTAAATGCACGATGCACCCAGGCAATTATCCCTTTGTTCAGGCGTGAGCATGCGAGACACGAATTTTGTTGAAACTCATTTCATGTCTTAATTTTCAGAAAAAATTCACTGACAGGAACTCCATGACACCCCAGTCCAACAAGAATCCAACAACAGTCTTCCAAGATAGCTTGATGAATTCTTACATTTTTTTCAGACTGACGAAAGGATGCCCAGCACGAGATTGATAGTCAATTGACACTTCACCTCATTTAAAATGAGAAAATGATTTGTAAACTTGTGTTTTACTCAGAACAGCAACTTTGTAAGCTTCTGTACCGTAACAACCATTTCTGTACCATAACAATGCATTTTTCCCCAACAGAAAACAAAATTTCACTACTGCACATTGTTCGTGTCAAGCACCCATCGTGAAATGGGCAAACATGTTGAAAGAATCTTAACAACAAAAATTCACTGAAGTAGAATGAAGCCTCTTCACAGCAATGCTAGCTGATACACTGATGCCTTGGGTTCCTAGAACATTTATCTAGCAGGGGAAGCCTGTATTACAAGGGGCTTGCCCTCCAAAAGATAATCCCAGATTTTGGTGGTCCCCTCTTGTATCTTTCTTCTGAATCACAAGAGGCTTCCTTTCATTCCATTAGCAACACTCTCAGTTTGCAAACTGACTATAAGTATAGACAAAAAAATAATGTTAGCAAATTATCTGTTAGGCAGTGGTGGTGTTTTCATAGTTAAATACAGGAAAGTCCATCATTTGGGACCCATTAATAGTCTGTTTTCCTCATTAGAATAAGGCCAGGACTTAGTCTGCTGTATTCTAAGTACTTCCACTGCCTAGAATAGTGCTTGGCATTTCATAGGCACTTGCAAATATGCCAATGAATAAGTAAGAGAACAAACAGACAAAAGAAGGACAATGACAGGAAGAGTATATTTTCAGGGAGCGGTAGGTAATTCACTTTTGGTACTCTTGATTCTTGGGTGTTCACAGGGCATCCGGGTGAGGAAGACCAATAGCAAAATGTTTGGAGGTATGAGATGGTACTTCCCAAAGAAACACTGAACAATTCTTTGAGAAAATAATTTTGTTTGAATAATAGTAATAGACATACAATGTTTTGTGATAAAATTAATGCACAAAAGATAACTTTCTACATTGAAGGAAAAAATTTGATTATCAGAGGAAGAAACGAAATGCAAGAAAAACATATTTAAAAAAACACAAAAATCGAGAGCAGGAAAAAAGAATTTTAAACCAGGCAAAACCTGTATCTTTTAGCAAAGACTGAACCCAGAATGAAGAGCTCCAAAAGTAAGATGTTTGGGTATGATCTTTAGATTATCATATAGTGAATATCTAAAAATTATCTAGAATTCAGTAAAATTTTGGATGGACTATTCTTTATCTTAGTTCATTTTGTGCTGGTATAACAGAATATCATAGACTGAGTAATTTATAATAATCAGAAAAGTATTGACTTACAGTTATGGAGACTGAGAAGGGAAAGATTGAGGGGCTGGCATCTGGTGAGGGCCTACTTGCTGCCTCATAACATGGCAGAAGATATCACGTAGGGGGGGAGTGCAAGAGAGGTCCAAACTCATTCTTTTGATAAAGAATCCAATCCCATGATAACAGCATTAATCATTTTATAAGGGCAGAGCCCTCATGGCCTAATCACTTCTTAAAGGTCCCACCTCCCAGCACCACCACATCAGGGATCAACATTCCAGCATATGAACTTTGGAGAACAAATTCAAACAATGTTTAAGCAATGTCTATGAACACCCATACACAGTCATAGAGGTTGGCTTTGTACTGGCAATATGTATTTAGAGCCTCCAAATGTTTACATCCTATGATCCAGAAATCCTATATTTTGTTAAGACTATCTCGTAACAAAACGATTCAATTGTGTGTATCTTAGGAGTCATGAACACATTATGTGAAAGAGCAGAAATGTTTAACAGTCAGTGAAGAGTTAAATAAACCAGAGTATATCCACATCATGGAATATTACGTAACCACTGACCATATCAATCTGAAAATTCGGTCAAAACAGGAAAAGTTTATGAAATAATGCTCAATTAAAAAGCAGGAATATAAAGTAATTATGGACAGGCTGACTGCATCTATGTAAAAAACATTTACTTAAGGAGAAAAAAAAACTAAAAGGAAATTCTCCAAAGTGGCAGCAATAAGGCTGTCAGATTATAAATTATTATTTTCTTTTTAGAACGTTTGTTTCATTAATAATAATAATAGTTCTAATACTTATGAGGGGCTTTCAATACTAAGTACTTCACATGCTCATTTCATCTTCAAAACAACCCTATGAGACTGATACTAATAATACCCTTATTTTAAAAATAAGAAAATTGAGGCTTATGAAGACTGAGTAACTAGCCAAAATCACACACAGATTAGATGGTAAATCTGAGGTTAGTCCTTGGTCTGGCACCTATCAAAGTCCAGGCCTCTAGTCACTACATCTTATACTTCTATTTAGTTTTGTTTTTCAGTTAAAAGATGTATTGCTTTGAAAATGAGGCCATAATAAAATCACATGGCATTTCTTTTCTAATGAAAAAGTACAAAACCTTAACTGGATTGGCTCTAACTCTTTTAGAAATCAGTATGTGGAGAGAGAGAAAGATGCCAACATTGCAATGGCAGTGACTTGGGACAGGCAGAGAGCGAAAAGAAACCTCCATAACACCCACCTCTTCCATTGCCTTGTTCACATAATTATTCTTGGCAGCTTCATGGAGTTCCATGGCTTGCTGGATGTACATTTTCCCAACTAGGATTTCATTTTCCAGCACCGACAGTTCTTTCAGTGAAATGGGCCAATTCAACCGTTCTAACGCTTGGTTTACAGCTGTCTTGTTTTCCAAGTACCGTATTGGTTTGTTTGCGTCTAACCTAAAAAATACAAAAAGAAAAAGAAGAAGCAAAAAAGCAAAGCAAATGACCATAATGGAAAAAATACGGTAAGATGGCTTCTTAGTAACCCCTCCCCTGAGAAACATCTGTTGAAGTAGGTATCAGATGTCAGATGACAGAGTCACAGTCATGCTCTCTGGTCCATCAGGAGCTTGATAGCTTGCAAAGCTTAAAAATAACCATGGATGTAAATTATGGTAGTTATTTTCCCCATTACCTCATTAGATTATCTGATTTTAAAGAAGCTTGATACACATGAATTTTTTTCAGCAATTTTTTTTTTGCATATTTGCAGGCTCACATCTGGCAGAACCAAACATGAGTTTCAAAGAGATTTCATACAAGTATGCCTAGCAGTAACTCTGAAAGACAAAGCAAAACAAACCCCAATGTTTGTCTTGATTTGGTAATTCTTACAATAGCTCATTTTAGCTATCTTGAACTCCTATCTTCTTTGCAAGACTAAATAGGCCTAAACTTTCTGGTTTTTCTCTTTTGGTACATAAGGAACAGAAGCCAAACTTCTGTAGCTGAGACACTACTGAGAAAGCTAGAATGGCATAAAGGCCCAGGTCCTGGATTCTATTTCCAGTCCAAACTGCTTCTGAGTCAGATATTCCTGAAAGGGAAGAGGCAGAGAGGACAACAACACAAAAACAATTCATAATTATTGCCATTTTATTGCTGAAAGTGCCACTTACTCCTTTAGATATTAAATATTGGAAGAGCACAACCTAAACTCAGCATAACCACAGGACTCAAGTCACAAACAAAACTTGTCTCCAGAAGACAACAAAAATTCTTACTAAAATTCTAAATTGGAAGAATGGGAGCAAGATGGTGGAATAAGAAGCCCCTTGTTTCCCCTCAGAGACTGACTCATCAACAATATATGGACCAAATTGCCTTTGTGGGAGTTGTAGTTATCAATTAAGAGGTTGCAGAATCTCAGACAAGTACAAAGCCAAGAAGAGTCACAAAGAAGAGGGTAAGAAAGTTTGGTGCATTTTGCCTGCCTTAGCCCCTCCCCCATCTCTCCAGAAAAAGGCTCAACAATCGGAAGAAAAAAAAAAATAACACACAGCCGGGCTCGGTGGCTCAGCCTGTAATCCCGCGCCTTTGGGAGGCTGAGGTGAGTGGATTGCCTGAGCCCGCGGGTTCGAGACCCGCCTGGGCAGCGAGACCTCATCTCTACAATAAATCAAAAAATCAGCTGGGCGTGGTAGCGCACACCTGTAGTTCCAGCTACTTGGAAGACTGAGGCAGAAGGATCGCCGGAGCCCAGCAGGTCGAGGCTGCGGTGGCCGGGAGCGGCCACTGCACTCCAGTCTGGGCGACAGAGTGAGACTCCAACTCAAAAAATAAAAAAAATAAATAATAAATAAATAAATAAATAAAATAACACACAATTCCCAAATCCTGGCCTCTCCCTTCAATAGTGGAATGTGCATCCCAAATTCTTGTCTTTAGGGGGCTGCTCAAGGGACTGGTTTCTGTCTTGCCTAACTCAGAGAACTGATGGGAACAGTGGTATATTCTGGATGCTAGGTTGGAGGCCAACAAGAACAAAAAAGAATTCCACTGTTTGTTACAGCATCAGAGATAATGTAGTACTGCAGAGAGACACTAGGGGGAGCAAAATATTACAGGCTCCTGAGAAGAAAAAGATGCAAATCTTTTAAACTGAGAAATTAGACATTCAAGCCCAGAGAAAATACATCTCCAAAAGGTTTGAGAGATCACAAGAATCTCTACTTAAGGTGATTGCTGAAGGTCTCCCCTGTAAGAAGCCAGTCTGTAAAGACTGAGAAAGGTGGCTGTTTTTTCAAATATCTTAATCTCAACTAAAGCTCATAAGGCACACAAAGATATGGACAAGGGCATACAAAGAACCGGGGAACCAGCTCAAAGGAACAAAATAAATGTCTAGAAATGAATGCTAAATAAATGAAGATATATTAATTACCTGCAAAAGAATTTAAGACAGCCATCTTAGTGATGCTCAATGAGCTAAAAAGAGAATAAAGATAACTGATAAAAGTCAGAAAAGTGATGCACGAACAAAACGAGAATATCAACAAAGAGATAGAAACTATAAAAAAAGAACCAAACAGAAATTCTGGAGCTGAAGAATGCAATAACAAATGAAAAATTCACTAGAGGGGACTCAACAATAGTGTTGACTTGATCAACAGAACAATCAATGAACTTGAAGAATAGATTTTAAGTCATAAATTGTCATAAGAGACAAAGAAGAATATTACAGATGATAAAAAAATTCAATCCACTAAGAAGATACAATTAAAATATACATTCTCCTAGCACCAGAGCTCTTAAGTGAAATAAATTTTGACAGAATTGAAGAGAGAAATAGACAGCAATCCACTAATAGTAATAGTGCTAATAGTACTAATAGTAAAATACTTCAGTACTCCACTTTCAATAATAAATAGAGCAACCACACAGAAAATCAATGAGGGAAAAGAGGACTTGAAAAACTCAGACTGATAGTACTTAACCAACATATACAGAACACTCCACTAAACAACAGAATACATATTCTTCCTAAGGGTACATGGAGTGTTCTTCAGTTTAGACCACATGATAGGCTGAAAACAAGTATTTAAAATTTTAAGAAGACTGAAAGCCTAGAAAACTTCTGTTCTGACCAAAATGAAATAAAGCTATAAATGATAACAAATGGAAAACTGTAAAATACACACATAAGAAGAAATTAAGCCACACACTCTTAAACAATCAATACGTCAAGGAAGAAATCACAAAGGAAATTAGAAAATATCTTGAGATAAATTAAAATGAAAACGCAGCATATCAAAATGTCTGAGATGCAGTGTAATCAGTACTAAGAAGGAAGTTTACTGTGGTAAAATTTCTGTTAAAAAAGGAAGATCTCAAATTAACAATATAATTTTACTTCTCAAGGAACTAGAAGAAGAACAAATAAACCCCAAGTTAGCAAAAGGAAGAAAATAATAAAAATCAGAGTAGAAATAAATAAAATAATGTGTAGAAAAAACAGAAAAAAGACATTAAAAGTTGTGGTTTTTTTAAAAAAGATCAACAAAATTGGCAATGCTTAGCTAGATTAACTAAGAAAAAAGAGAGAAGACTCAAAATAACTAAAATCAGAAATGAAAATGGGGACATTACAAATGTTACCACAGGAATAAAAAAAGATGATAAAAAAACTAATATGAACAATATTACCCAAACAAATTGAATAACCTAGAAGAAGTGGATACATTCCTGGAAACATACTGCTTAGTAAGACCGAATCATGAATAAATTAAAAATCTGAACAGCCCAATAACTAATAAGAAGATCAAACATATAATTATAAACCTCTCAACAAAGAAAAGTCCAGTACCACATGGTTTCACTGGATAATTCTGTCAAACATTGGAAGAATTAACACCAATCCTTCTTAAATCTGTTTCAAAAATTGAGAGTGGGGAATATATCCCAAATCATTTTATGAGATTGGCTTTAGCCTGATACCAAAGCTGGACAAAGATACTGTAAAAAAAAAAAAAATTCACGTCAGCATCCCTGATGAATAGTACTGCAAAAAATCTCAGCTCAACAATAGCAAACCAAATTCAACAGCACATTATAAAAAGAATACACCATAAAAAGTGGAATTTATTTCTGGAATGCAAGGATGGTTCAACATACAACAATTAATGTAATACACTACATTATCAGAATGAAGGACACAAACCACATGAATATCTCAGTTGTTGCAGAGAAAACATCTGACAAACTTCAACATCCTTTCATGATAAGAAAACACTCAGCAGAGTAGGAATAGAAAGAAATTGCTTCAATATGATGAAACCCATAGCTAACATTGTACTCAATCTAAAAAACTGGAGACTTTTCCTCTAAAATCAGGAAAAAAGGCAACAATGTTCACTTGCCCTTTTGTTTAACATAATACCATAAGTCTTAGAGAAATTAGGCAAGAAAAAGAAATAAATATACACAAATAAGTAAAGAAGAAGAAGCAAAATTATCTCTGCAGAACACACGATTTAATATGTAGAAAACCCTAAAGATTCCACAAAAATACTGTTAGGATTAATAAACAGTTCAATAACATTGGAAAATAAAAAAGCAACATGCAAAGTCAGTTGTGTTTCTATATAGTAACAATTAACAATCCAAAAAGGAAATTAAGAATACAATCCCACTTACAATAGCATCAAAAAGAATAAATTAGAAATAAATTTAACTAAGGAAAAGTGAAAGATTTATATACTGAAAAATTATCAACCATTGCTTAAAGAAGACACAAATAAGTGGAAAGACATCTTTTGTTCATGAATTGAAAGACTTAATTGTTAAAAATGTCCATACTACTCAATGTGATGTATAGATTCAATACAATCCCTACCCCAGTGGCATGTTTTTGCAGAAATATAAAAAATGAACCAAAAATTCATATGGAATTTCAATGGACCCTGAATAGCCAAGACAATCTTGAAAAGAAGAACAAAGTTGGAGGCCTCATACTTCCTGATATCAAAATATAATACAAAGCTACAATATTCAAAACAGTGTACTGTTTTCAGTGAACAGTAATCAAAAGAGTGGTACTGGCATACAAGCAGACATACTGACCAAAGTAACAGAAAAAAGAGCTCCAAAACAAACTCATGTGTCATGTCAAGTGAGCTTGGACAGAGGCCGAGGCTACACAACAGAAAAACGTCAGTCTCTTTAACAATTGAAAAAACTGAGATCCACATGCAGAAGAATGAAGTTGGGCCTTTACCTCACATCATATACAAAAATTAACTCAAATATATTAAATACTTAAACTATAAAACTTCTAGAAGAAAACACAGGGGAAAAAGATTCATGACAATGAATTTGTTAATGTTTTTCTAGATAAAACACCAAAAGCTCAGGAAACAAAAGAAAAAATAGACAAATGGAACCTATATCAAACTTAAAAACTTTTGAGCATAAAAGGAAATAGTTGCCGGACTCGGTGGCTCAGCCTATAATCCTGTGCCTTTGGGAGGCTGAGGTGAGTGGATCGCCTGAGCCCGTGGGTTCGAGACCCGCCTGGGCAGCGAGACCTCATCTCTACAATAAATAAAAAAATCAGCCGGGCGTGGTAGAGC
>NW_007252933.1:524955-559085 GCF_000164805.1 Carlito syrichta
CATGCCTGTAATTCCAGCTACTTGGAAGGCTGAAGCGGAAGGGTCGCCAGAGCCCAGCAGCCGAGGCTGCGGTGGCTGGGAGCAGCCTCTACACTCTAGTCTGGGCGACTGAGTGGGACTCCAACTCAAAAAAAAAAAAAAAAGGAAATAGTTATACATCAAGAGAGTAAAATGGCAACCTACAAAATGGTAGAAAATATGTACAAATCATTTATCTGAGTAGGGGTTAATATCCAGTATATATAAATAACCCCAGCAACAATAACAACAATAGCAACAAAATAACCTAATTGAAAAATGAGCAAAGGACTTGAATAGACATTTCTCCAAAGAAAATATGCAAATGGCCAAGAAGCATATGGAAAAAATGTATTGTATCATTAACCACTAGAGAAATGAAAATCAAAACCACAATGCAATATCCCCTCATACCCATTAAGATGGCCACTATGAAAACAAAATAAAATAAAAAATAATAAGTGTTGACAAGGATGTGGAAAAGTTGGAATCCTGTGTGTTGTTGGTGGTAGTGTATAATGGAACAATTGCTGTGGAAAACAAATGAAGTTTCCCCCAAAATTAAAAATAGAATTGTCATGTGATCCAGCAATCCTCCTTTGGATTTCAAAATAGTTGAAAGCAGGAACTCAAAGAGTTATTTCCATACACATATTCAATGAGTATTATTCACAACACCAAGAAGTGAAGTAACCCAAATGTTTATCAACAGATAAGTGAAAGAGAAAATGTGGTATACACATACAATGGAATATTATTCAACCTTAAAAAATAAGAAAATATAGTTACATACTACAATATGGATGAAACTTGAGGACATTATTCTAAATGAAATAAGCTACTCATAAAGAGACAAATATCATATGATTCCACTTATATGAGGTATTTTATGTAGCCACACACACAGAAACAGAAAACAGAATGGTGGTTACCAAGTATAGGGTGCAGAAAATAAGGAGTTGTTCTTCAATAGATATAGAGCTTCAGTTTTCAAGATGAAAATGTTCTAGACATCTGTTTTACAGCAATGTGATTATAGTGAATTCTAGTCAACTATACACTTTATGATTAAGATTAAACTCTGTTTATGTTTTTAACCACAATTTAAAAATTTTAAAAATCCAGGCCACTGCCTTGCTAGACTCTGGTGTGGCCGCATGCTCTTTGGGCTATGGCTGTTGTCATACTCCCTGGCTTTCGCCCCCTCCCCCACCTTGGGGAATTGAATCCTCTCTCTCTCTCTCTCTCTCTCTCTCTCTCTCTCTCTCTGGTTGACTTTTAAGTAAACTATATGCTTTAATATGAAAAAAATAGAAATAGAAATCAACATTTTAAAAACCCAAATTAATATTCTTGGATTATGGCTTTGTTTGTTTGTTTTTTGAGTTGGCTTTTCACTCTGATGCCCAAGCTGGAGTGAAGCAGCACACTCATGGCCACTCCAGCATCGACCTGCTGGGCTCCAGCGATCCTTCCACCTCAGCCTTCCAAGTAGCTGGAACTACAGGCATGTGCTACCATGCCTGGCTAACTCTTTTTTTTTTTTTTTTATAGAGACAAAGTCTCAACAAATTGCCTGGGTTGGTCTCGAGCCTGTGGGCTCAGGCAATCCACTTGCCTTGGCCTCCCAAAGTGCTGGGATTATAGGCTGAGCCACCAAGCCCGGCTGGATTATGTTCTTAACCTGCTCATGGAGGAAAGGCTTTCTACTGTTAATAGACACTAATTAAGGGGAAAATATCAGGGAAATACAGGTGGTTTCCAGAGGTTTGGCATGAAAGAAGAAAATCTCATTCTTGTTCTCAGCTCTCTTAAATTAAAAGAGCTGTGAGATTAGGTTTGATGAACACTTACAGTACTCTACACTGGATTATGAAACTTTGTGTAAATTTTGTAGTTCCTTTGCTAAATGAAATTTTTCAAAGCTTAGCTATTTTAAAATAAGTATTGACCTTCCAACACTCCATTGTCTAAGTGCATCTTAGCAGTAAAAAATAAAAATTCTTTCTCAATTTATAAAAATTAGATATAGTTAAAAACCATTCTGACTGAAAAATACAACCAAATAAGAGATATTCTTAAGAAGAAAAGCAATCATTCCCTGATTTCAGATACAGAAATTCAACTATTAAAACTCTTAAAGACATCAAAAAATTATAGAAGAAAGAGAAATGATAAAAAATCCTTAAAGTTTCTATATCCAATAAATAGACTTTATTCATAAATTTATTCAACAAATATTTACAGCATGCCTGTTCTGTGCTAGGCATGCTAGGCTATTAGATACTGACTGAATATTCTTCAAAGAATAAATAACCATCATTCCCAGCCTTGTAAAATTTACAATCTGGTAGAGAAAGAAAATAAGCAAGGAAAGATTAAAAAATATAAAATTATAAATTATGACAAATGCCAAAAAAGCAAATAGTTCCAAAAGAGAGATAAATAGGAGCACTGATGAAATGACAATCACAAGGAGCCTGTCATCCAGTGAGTATGGAGGGGACACCAAAGTAGAAGGAGTAGCATGTGTGAAATGAATAGTTTCGAAATCTCTAAAATTTAAACCTTTAACATCTAGCTGAATACTTGTAGTATCCCAGGTAGTGCCTGATGAAGATGGAGGCTGGCATTTAAGGAAATCCCTTTCAAATAACTGGCTGACTACAGAGATAATGGAATAGAGACTTCAGTAACCACACATGGCAAAGAATATAATTTTGTAAAAATAATTTGGAAAAATACTAAACAGATAACTGTTGCCTTCTTAAGCAACAACATTTGATGAGAAAGAAGGAGTTTCAGATTTCCAGAAGTACCACATTACAATATCCAAAATATTTAATTCTCAAGAAAAAAACTACCTAACATAGAAAAAAAGGAAATATGGCCCATTTATGGGAAGAAAATAAGTCGACAGAAAGAAGTCAACATTGGATTTACTATTTTTAATATACTCAAGGAGGTGAAGAAAACTATGGACAAAGAACAAAAGGAAATCAAGAGAATGATGTGTAAGCAACTAGCAAATATCAATACAAAGATAGAAATTATGAAAGGGAACTAAATAGAAATACCAGATCTGAAAAATACAATAGCTGAAATAAAAAATTCATTAGAGAATTTCAGCAGCAGATTTGAGGAGGACCAAGAAGAAATCAGTGAACTTAATTTGAATTGGTTCTTTTTATTATTAGATTGTTCATTACTGGCAAATAGAAACACAACTGGTGTTTTTATTTTGATCTTGTATCTTGCAACTTTATTAAATTTATTAGTTCTAGTTGTTTCAGGGGTAATCGATGGGATTTTCTATATGTAAAAACATGTCATCTGTGTATAGCAATAATTTTATTTATTTCTATTTGTAATGGGTGGACTTGGTTCTTTGAAAATATCAACAAAATTGACAAACCTTTAGATAAACTGACTAAAAGGAGAAAAGACACAATTACTATTATCAGAAATGAAAGTAGAAACATTACTATTGACCTTACAAAAATCAAAATAATTACAGAGAATACTATAAACAACTGTATGACAAAAATTAGATAGTCTAGATGAAATGTACAAATTTCTGGAAACACACAGATCACCAAAACTGACTCAAGAAGAAATAGATCATCTCAACATCCTATAACAATTAAACACATTGAATAAGAAATAAAACAACAACAACATTAAAGAGAAGGCCAGAAGCAAATGACTTAACTGGTGAATTTCTCCAACATATAAATAATTAACAACAATCCTAGCTTAAACTCTTCCAAAAAAAAAAAAAAAATAGAAGAGTGAGAATACTTCTCAGCACAGTCAACAATATCAGAATTACCCTGATACCAAAGCCAGGCAAAGATACCAGAGAAAACGACAGATCATTTTCCTTTAAGAATATATACATAATGTGCCCCATAATTTTAAAATAAAAAATTTAAAAGTTAAAAAAATAATACATACATAAACATCCTTAACAAAATGCTAGTAAATCAAATCCAACAGAACAGTAGAAGGATTATATGCCATAACCATGGGATTTATTCCAGGAATGCAAGAGTAATTCAACCAAAGAAAATAAAATGCTTTAATGAACCACATCAGTAGTGCAAAAGAAAAAAAAACCCACATAATCATCTCAATAGATGCATAAAAAACATGTGACAAAATTCAACACACACACATGCACCTTTTATAATAAAAACAATCAGCAACTAAAAATAGAAGGGAATTTCCTTAACACAATAAAGGGAATTTATGAAAAACTGGCAATTAATATCATACTAAACGATGAAAGATGGACAGCTTTCTCCCTATGCTCAGGAACAAACAAGAATGTTCTCTTTCACCAATGCTGTTCAGTGTTATACCAGAAGTCCTAGCCAAATCAATTAGGCAAAAGAATGAAATGAAAGGCATCCAAATTGGAAAAGAATAAGCAAAATTATTTCTATTTTCAGATAACATGTTTTCACACATAGAAAATCTCATAGACTGCTTTCTAAACCACTAGAACTAATAACATTCAGTAAAGTTGCAAGGTACAAGGTTGAAATAAAAAACACCAATAGTGTTTCCATGTACCAGCAAAAAAAATCTGAAAATTCAATTTTAAAAATCCAATTTATGACAGCATCCAAAAGAAAAAAAATAACTTAGAATTTGAAAGACTTGTACACTGAAACTATAGAACATTGTTGAAGGAAATTAAAGACCTAAATACATAGAAAGACATTCTTTGTTCGTGGGTTGAAAGACATAATATTGTTACAATGGTAATACTCTCCAAAGCAATCTACAGATTCAATGCACTCTGTATCAAAATTCCAGTGGCTTTTTGTTTTTTTTTTTTTGCAGAAATGGAAAAGCCAGTTCTCAAATTCATATGGAATTTCAAGGGGCCCTGAATAGTCCAAACAATCCGGAAATAGAAGAACAAAGTTGAAGGACTCATACTTCCCAATTTCAAAACTTACTACAAATTTGCAGTAATTAAAACAGTGACATACTAGCATAAGGATAAGCATACAGATGAATGGAATAGAATAGAAAGTCCAGAAAAATCCCCAAACATTTATTTATGGTTAATTGATTTCTGACAAGGCTGCCAAGACCATTCAATGGAAGAATGATTAGACTCAAACAAATGGTGCTGGGAAAACTGGATATCCACATGCAAAAGAATGAAGCTGGAACCCTGCTCAATCCCTATACAAAACGTCACTCAAAAGAGATCAACAACTTAAATATAAGCACTAAAACCATAAACATATTTGAATAAAACAAGAGGATAAGTTTTCATGAGTTTGCATTTGGCAATGGATTCTTAGATTTGGTACTAAAAGCACAAACAACAACAGCAAAAAGATAAATTGACTTCTTAAAAATTAAGAACTTTTTGACATCAAGGGATTTTATGAAGAATGTGAAAAGACAACAGATAGAATGGGAGAAAATACTGGCAAATCATACATCTGATAATGGTTTAATGCTCAGAAGTTTTACAACTCTGTTGCAACAAAAACACAACACAATTTAAAAATGGACAAAGGACTTGAATAGACATTTCTCCAAAGAAGATACACAACAAACACATGAAAAGAGGTTCAACACCATTGACCACTAAGCAAATGCATATCAAAACCACAATAAGATAGCCCTTCATACCACTAGGATGACTTTAATTCTTTAAGAAAAGGAAAACAGCAAGTTTTAGTGAGGATGTGGAGCAAGAAGAACTCACCATATGACCCAGAAATCTCACTACTGGGTCTTTATCCAAAGGAAAAGAAACTGGTATATCAAGGGATACCTGAACTCCATGTTTACTGCAGCACTAAGGACAATATCAAAGATATGGACTCAAACTTAGTGTCCATCAATGAATGAATGAATAAAGAAAATGTGGTATATATGCACAATGGAATACTATGCAGCTATAAAAAAAGAATAAAATACTGTCATTTGCAGCAGCAAGGATGAAACTGAAGGTCATTATGTTAAGTGAAATAAGCAGGCACAGAAAGACAAATATCATATGTGGGAGCCAAAAAATGTTGATCTCCTGAAGATAGAGTAGAATGATAGTTACCAGAGGCTGGGAAGAGTGTATGTGTGTTGGGGAGGAGATGAAAAGAAGTTGGTTAATGGATACAAACATACAATTAGATGGAAGAAATGAGGTCTACTATTTAATAGAACAGTAGGGTGACTACAGTTAACAGTAATGTATATTTCAAAATAGCTAGAAGAAAATATTTCTTTGTTTCCAACACAAAGAAATAATAAATACTCTGATTTGATCATTACACATTCTATGCATGAATCAAAACATCACATGGACCCTGTGAATATATACAATTATTATGTGTCAATAAAATAAAGAAATAATTTACAAAATGGCGTAGCTGCTAGGGAAACCATTTTGATGACTCCTCAAAAAATTAAGCATAGAATTACCATGTGACCTCAAAATCCATTCCTAGATATATGTCCAAGAGAAATGAAAATATATGTCCAACCAGAAACTTCTGCACAAATGTACATAGCAACATTGTTCATAATAGCCAAAAAAGTGGAAACAACCCAAATATCTATCACTAGAATAGTGATATATATGCATGCACACACACACACACACACACACACACACATACACATACACATACGCACATACACACACACACACACGCATAGTACTGATACATGCTACAACTTGGATGAATCTTGAAAACATTAAGTTTTATGTTAACCAAGTAAAAGGGACTAGATACAAAATGTCGCATGTTGTACGATTCCTTTCATATTGTGTATCCAAAGTAGATGAATTCATAGAAACTGAGCAGATGAGTGGTCACCAGGGGACTGGGGAGAGGGGAATGGCAAGTGATTGTGGGTACAAGGTGTTTTTCTGGAGTGACCAAAAAAATTGTTTTGAAATGAAAAAAAAGGTCATGGCTTGCACAACATTGTGACTATCCAAAATACTACTGCATTTAATACTTTAAAATGTTTAATTTTAGGTTATGTGAATTTTAGCAAAAATTTTTTTTAAAGAAGGGAATGAAATGGCTTACTTTTCTTTTTCTTCTTGAGATAATGCTCGCCAAACAATTTTGTTCAAGCGCCTGTTGTAAAAAAAAATGAACGACAATTTAGTAGGAATACTTGATTTCCTGGAAACAGCTGACCCCAGACACTGCGGGGGGAGCTTAGCTAAGCTCCAACCCCATTAAACCAGCCAGCATTATGTGTGTAAACAGATGGAATGTGAATAGCTCCCCAGCATCACTGCAGAAGCCTCCTGGCTTTCCAGCAATTGTGTCAAATATTAAAGGAGGGCCTGGCTCTCAGCATAGTCAGGTAAAATTCAGGCTGAGTAAAGGCAGTAAACAAATGGGTCCTCATTGTCTCTGAAGATGTTTCTAGACACCCATCATTTTATTTTCCTAAGAAAAACATAACTGTCCCCCTTAGCTTGCTGTTGTAGACATTCTTCTCCCTGGATTCCCAGAGCAAAAGAGATTAACAGGGTCATAAATAATAGGATCAGGACACACTTTAGAGACCAACCATTTCCAAACGAGGCCGCTGAGTAGGGCAGACAAGTGAAACATTTTGCTCATCCATGCCTTCTAGTTGGTGGTGCTGAGACTACAGCTCACCACTGATCACGATTTCAGAGAGAAGCTGTCAACCCAAGAGGAAAGCAGGAGATTGGAGCTAGTAGTTTCTACAGGGTGGTGACAGCTCCTCTTTTTGTTACCAATCAGTGATGCTTTTAGAGGTTCCAGTCTGGTTCTGTACCACTATATCATGACCCCAAAGCAGGCAGGCTTCCAGGACTGCAGGGCTCCAGGAACATTGTGAACTGATGGTCCATTTTTAAAACATTGCTTCAATCAAATGAGATCAGCGAACACTCTTCAGGAGGCATTCTTCTAACCAGTGTGGCCAACATCAGTGGGACAGGGTTCGGGGTGGAGGCCCTGCTCTCCCATGATGAACCTGGTGAGAACTTGGGAAGGGAGTCTGGTGTGGTGGTGAACAGGACGAACTCTGGAGCCCCAATGCCTGGGTTCAAACCTCAGTTAGCTTCCTTCTTCCTAGTTTTGAGACTTTGGGCCAGTATTCAACTTTTCTGTAAAATGGAGATAATAATAGTATCTCTCCCTCCTAGTGTTGCTGTGAGAATTCAATGAGCTAGCATGTGCACAGCACACAGATTGTGTCTGACACAGATAAATGTTCTGTAAGTGATAGAAAAGAGTCAGGGAGAGGGAGAGAAGCCAGCTCAGAGCTTCTGTCTCACCTGAAATTTTTGGTTCAATGGGGCCTACTTGCAAATGGACTTTCTTTAATCATGTGATTTATGTAACAATGCTCAAGGCTTCTAAAACTTGTTAAAAGGATTTGTAGTCTGTATTTTCTTTTCTTGGGGGATGCTTTTCTAAAAAAAACTATTCAAAATACTCTTAAGTCTAAATGATAAAAGTGGAAGCAGTGTGGTAGAGAGGCTGAGAGTGTAGATAAGAGCTTTGGAACAAAGTTCTGGGTTCAAATATTGGCATCCTTACTCTACTCCTTACTGTGTGTTCCTGTGTTATACAGCTTTTTGGAATTCTGTTTTTTCATCCATAAGACAAGAATAACATCACCTCCCCTTGGTATCCTTGTGAGGATTAAGTGAGATGTATATATAAAGTGACTAATTCAATGTTCATTTCCTCCAGGTTCTGAAAAAGAGTGAGGCTTAGAAACCATTGGTGAATGTGGTTCCTGTTTGCTAGAACATGTCTCTAACTTTAATTTCATCCTTCTGAAAAGATTTTTCCAAGAGCCTCTTTTCTTCACTCCTGCTATTTCCCTATTTTCCATATTCACTGAAATATTTCAGTGGCTCCACTGACTGGGAAGTTGACTGCAGGAAAGCTATTAAGCGTATGGTATGGTGGGAATTTTGATGGGATGTGAGAGGGCACTGGGTATGAAGGCCTCTCTGAGGCTGGTCTAGCCCCGCAATTCAGGGATTCTACTAGTGACACTTTTCCTCTTTGTTTATTGTAGGAAAGTGAAATTTGGTGAAAGGGTTACATTCACTAGCTTTCTGTATCTCTAGTTCTCAAATCTGCTTGTGCCAAGAATTGACTCATTTGCAAAGCAAATTGTAACTAGTGACACTTCAGAAGCCTGGTGAGCAGCCAGCCAGCCAGCCAGCAATCTGGAGATCATAAGTACAAATTAGTAAGTATGGTCTCCAAGTCAGGTTAGAATGGATGCGTCTCCTGTGGATCTGAGAGCTGTGACCTTGACCTTAGATTTGCAGTCAAGGTAACCTGGAGAAAAATTACCCCAGAATCCAGCCAGCCTTGGTAATTTTCACCCAAAGCTTACGCTCAGACACACAGAGCCAAAATAGCTGCCTCGATTCTTAAAATATTGAAACAGAAGGACTCCCACACGTGGGCACAAAGTATGATAAAAATAGTTAGTTTATGCCATTATTTTGACCAAAGAACTGGGAGTTTCCCATGTCTGACCATCACTAGCCATATGGATTTAAGGTTATATGAAGGTTATACTTAAGATTACATCTGGCTTACTTTTGGTGGGAAACTCCTAGGAAAATTATCTTGGGGATGGGGGTGGGGGGGGTAAATGTTTCATCTGTTACTTTTCATATTTTTCATATATTGAGAAAAGTAGAGCAAAATGGAAAAGGGAAGTCACATTTATACCAACAAAAATCTCAAGC
Source organism: Carlito syrichta (assembly GCF_000164805.1). Lineage (NCBI taxonomy): Eukaryota > Metazoa > Chordata > Mammalia > Primates > Tarsiidae > Carlito > Carlito syrichta. The sequence continues at coordinate 534,722 of NW_007252933.1, forward strand.
ACTATTGAATGCAAAAATTTAGGAAGTTTTGTTATATATAATATTCACATTAATATTATTAAAAAACAATGTTAAATACATTATTTTGTATAAACATCATATTAAGAATACCAAATAACTAATAATAATTTAATCAATAATTTTAAATACTATTAAACAGCATGTCATGTTAAATTTAATGTTATTATTACTACTAATAATATAGTGACATTTCTCTATAGAGTATCAAAAGCTGTTCCAGATTCACTCACTGGAAGTCAGAAGTGGGACAAATCGCTTACTATGTCTGTATTTTGATTTTTGACTTCTTTGAAAAGAAGTCTTCTCTCTCACCTGGGAATGGGAGTCCCTGTCCTTCCTGAAACACTTGACAAAAGGTTAATGTGGTGGAAAGAGCCATATGCCTATTATACTCCATGTATCTATGGTCATGATAGGATCAGCAGATTCAGGGAACAAAAGGGAAAAGTAATTATCATGAACTGCTCTTCATATGTGATTGACATAATCCTCACAACAGCCCTGTGAGAGACATTCTGTGAAAAGGGAATCTGAGGCTCATGAGTGTCACATATTTGCCCAGAGTGGTGTCAGAACCAAGAATGAAACCCACCAGAACTGTCTGACCTCAGAGTTCTAGCTTGTGGCCCTGCACCAGGATTTCACATACCAGATAATTATAAAACTCAAATATTTGAATTAGTCAAGTAAATTACATCAGAATTTCAATGGTCTTATATTACATTTTGACTAACCAAATTTGAAAAATTTTAATAACTAAACTTGAATTCTATCAAATTTGAGTAATCAAATATAAATGTGTATATACACACACATGAACACACACAGACACCTGCTAGGAATAGGGGGTGAAGGAGAAAGCAAAGCTGGTCATGTCCCTGGCCTCAGGAGTTGACATCCTAGAAGGGCAGAAATGGTCAACAAGCCACCGGCCTGTTCAGAAGCCCTGAGGGCTCCGAGGGCCACACACAGGGTGGGCAGTGGAGAAGAACTACATAAAAGCATCTCTGCAGAGGCCCACTGGTGCAGAGGCAGGCAGGGATGAAAGACCTAGCTGAAGACAGCAGCATAACAGGAAGAAGAGCGGCACAGCGGGAGACCAGGAAAGTCCTGCCTGGAAGTCTCAGACTCCTAGGGAAGGGTGAGCCTTGAGTAGTGCATCTTGCTTCTAAGAGAAGAATCAAGGAGAGGTGAAGACAGCAATGCTGAGAAGCCCATGGAGGCCACTGAAGGAGCCCAGGTTCGATAAGCCCAAGTCTCAGGTGAGGGCAGTGGAAGAGGTTCATGCTTAAGGGAATTTGGAGAGGCCAATGGTGGGGGCATGGTGGGGAAGGGTGTGACATCGGACTAGATTGTGTGCTCCCTGTGGGCAGGAGTCAGGCCTTAATGTTTGTTTTGAGCACACATTAGACATACTGCAAAATGACAATAGATCCATAAATGCTGGTCTAGACCGCATCATTAACTCCATGTACTTTATTTCATTTCTCCCACCCACATGGTGGTAAATGAAAATCCAACGGTACTGCTTCCAGAACTTAGGACAGGCTTGCCTGAAGAAGCTGGGCATGATCGAAGTTTAATTAAGTGATGTGTACCAAGGGTTAATTAAGTTCTGCAGGGGTGGAGTGGGGAAGTGATTACAGCATGGACAAGGGTGAAGACTGGGTCAGCTGCCCCTGTGAGGAGTGACACCTGTCTCAGCAAGGACAAACGCGTTATTTTAGAGCATGATGTTCACCATAGTCAACTTGATCACGACCTTGAACTTGATACAGAAAAATCGTAAATAATAATATATACTTATGTTGTTTCCTTATCTCATTATTATAAAGTTTTATGTTACTTTACAGAATGTTAGATGTGGAAATGATCAAACTCACTCAGCTAAAAGGAAAACTTTAAAGATCTCTTGGAAACGAGATTTCTATAGACTTTTTGGAAAGAAAAAATGGTTTCTTTAAAACCCTGTTGAAAATATTCAGGTACAGAACTTAATGTAGTGCATGGTATATAGGAGGCCCCATGTTAGCTGCTGCCACTGTTGTTGATAGTTTTTATAAACAATTTTTAAATAGTTGTAGCTAAAACAAGATTTTGAAAAAGCCCAAACAAACAAATGCCACATTCCTTAGAGAGCAGCCAGGAGTAATACTCACTTTTCATAGGACTTAATTGCCTGTTCCACTTTTTGCTTGTAGATATTGAGCTTGACTCCTTGGGGGTTAATTAATGTCATCTTATTTGTGTCATTGCACACATGTGCCAGAGGGAACACCTACACATCAATGATAGAGAAAGGAAAGTGTCATTTTATAGGTCAACACATGCCTTCAAAAATTTATCTATAAAGTTGTATAAAAATTTATTTACAAAGATGTATATGCTTTTTTGACCATAAAATCAATACAATGTAAATGTAGAAAAATTAGAAAATACAGCAAATCACAGAGAAAGATAAGAATCAGAGATATCATAGCTAACCTTTTCTTTCCAATTTTTAAAACTACATATTTTTAAAATCACCACCACTACCATACACACACACACACACACACACACACACACACACACACACACACACACACACCAACAGCAACAAAAAAGCAAAACTGTTTCAGAAAATTCTGATCAGAATTGAGTATTATCTTCAGAAGCCTTTGTCAAATGGGTAAAAAGGAGTAATAAGAAATATGATCTCATTGTTCCTTTTTTGTAAATTACTAGTTGGGTTAAGTATCTTTTTCATGTGTTTATTTTACATGTGATTGTCTTTTGAGAATATTTGATGATAGCTGATATCTTTTGACTGCTTTTTTATCCACTTTGAGATATTCTTACACATGTCAAACAAAGAATGCTTAGTGATCAATAAATCACATTCTATAAGAATACCAGAGTACCAGAGTTTTTGAGTTTCTGTCTGTACCTGGTACTTCTGGGTTTTAGGAAACCTTTGATTTCACTCCAGGAAACTCCAGAGGCGAAAATGGTAAACATTGCTGGTTTGGTAGAACTTTGAATTCTGGTTTCCCTCCCCAGTTTGGGGGAGGATTTGACTTGAAAGTTCAATGATAGTTCCTCCATGTATTCTGTCCAAGATTTATGGCTGTATTCAAGGGGAGAAACAGGGAGGAGCATGTTTACCCCATCTTCCCTAAAACTGAAACCCTCCTTCATTCTTTTCTTCTCAACTCTCCTTTCATCTTTATGGTACCTGTAATTTTATGTTTTCCTATTTGCATATTACCTATCTATCACCAGTAAAATGTAAGCTCCATAGAACAGAAACTTTATTTTATTTGCTACTGTTTTTCTATCACTTAGAATAGTACAGGACATATAGTGTGTCTTCAAAAAATATTACTAGAGAAATGAACAAATATATGTTCACAAAAGTCATGCTGCATATTTTAATATTTAAACAGAAAAGAAAAAAAGCATATCAGGAAAATACTAAGCTATGCTACTATTGTTCCGAAATTGTATATGATTCTGACCATAGGAGCAGGTAGGCATTTTGGAAATGTGAGAAATTACTTTTATGAAGTAAACTTTTACTTTTAATCAACATGATGTAGTTCATGCTTTTGTGTTCCCCTTTGCTGCTAAAATCACACCAAAATTTTATTGTTATTGTTTAGGAAAATAATACATAGAAAGAAAGAAAAAGGAAATAAAAATGTATGATTGATAAATAGATTTCTAGAGACAAAAAGTTGAGCAGAAATGTAAGCAAGTGAGCAGAACTGAATCTATGGGCTTATTAGCTATATTAAAACATGGCAAGGCAGTGGGATCTCAACTCCTAGCAAGCTAGTAAGACCATGAGTGTTCTGTAAAACTAGAGCCTAAGTCAGGTTCAGTGTCTGACGTCAGCACGGGTATGAGGATGGCTGAGGAAATTAACAATCAGAATGTCAATTCACTTGAGAATAAATTAATTTTATGAGTTATCTAAGAATTACTTTAAATTAATTATGATTAAAATTACTTATGATTAGGTTGTTCAAATATGTCACAGCCATATAAAAGTATAAAAACTTACTGAAGTGCCATAAGAAGAAATGGATGGGAAAAAACAATAAGAAAAAACTATCTTAGGAAAAAAAAGGACATAGTAATCAAAACAAAAAATAATCTTAATAAATGAAAAAATTCTAGACACAATAAAAAAAGAACCAGTGAACTGATTTATAGTACTGAAGACTTTCCCCAGAATACAGTGCAGACAGACAAAAGGAATATAGATAAATAGATGAAGATGGAAGATGAAGAGATCAAAACAATTAATAAAAATTTCAAAATAATAGAGGAGAATAAAAGATTGTTAGAGAAGCAATATTTGAAACCATCATAGTTGGGTTTTCTACAATCTGAAAAAAAAAAATAAGTCGTCGAATCAAAAGTCAGCCCTCAGCAAAATAGACTAAAATTAAAACTATACATGAACATATCACAATAAAACGGAAACATATCAAATCTAAAAGAAAATCTTAAAACAACCCAAATAAAACAGTGTATATCAAGGAGTGACATATATAACAGATAATAGATATTAAAAGGTAACATTTTTAAAGTGCTAGGGGAACTTACTATAATGTAATATATTGCAAAAATACCTAGTTAAACTATCAGTATAGTTTTCTCTATTCAGTAGAGAAGGGAAAACTAAAGATGTTTTTAGATATACAGAGATGTAGAGCTGAAACTGTTAACAATGTTGTTGCTCATTTTTTTTGAGACAGGGTCTCACTGTTGCCCAAGCTGGAGTGCAGTGGCACAATCACAACTCACCACAGCCTCGACATCCTGGACTCAGGTAATTTTCTTGCCTCAGCCTACTGAGTAGCTGGGACTACAGGTGTGTGCCACCATGCCTGGATAATTTTTGATTTTTAGTTGCCCAGACTGGTCTGGAACTTCTGGGCTCAAGTGATCTTCCCACCTCAGCCACCCAAAGTGCTGAGACTACAGGTGTGAGCCACCAAGCCAAAATTTTTTACTCTTGAAAGTTAAAAAAAGATTACTGTGTATGTTCTAAAAGCAGAAGTGAAACTCTCAATCACCGTAACTAGATTTTTTTGGGGGAAGGGTTTTTTATGACTCTCTGAAACGTACTGAAGCTCCTGGTTCTGAGAGGAGAATAACAATACAATTAACTGAAGTTTTAGTTAAATAAAATTTTGTATGTTAAACTTTTAAAATAATCACTAATGGGATAAAAATGCAAAATATATTAATTTTGTCATTAAACCATCAAGACTAACACAAGCCAAACAATTGGCAAAGATTTAGAAAACATAAAGGAAGTTTAAAAGCTGCACAGTCCATGTACCCAATAGTAACCAATAAACACCAAATAGTTTTATAAAACAACTACTAAATAAGCTAAGAGAGGACATTGGCACTCACACAATCAAGGGCCTTAAGATCATCGAGGCAAAAAACCAACAAGGAGATTCAGAACCTTAACTTGACACATGATCAAATGGATTTAATAGACATCTACAGAACACGCCCACCCAACATCTACAGAGTATACATTTTACTCATCAGCACATGGAACATATTCCAAGATAGATCACATTCTTGGACATAAAAGATTATCAGAGATCACTATAAACACCTGTACGCAAATAAACTAGAAAATCTAAAGAAAATGCAAACCTTTCTAACATCATACAACCTCCCAAGGTTGAAACAAGAAGAAATTGAAACTCAAAATAAACCAATAACAATTTGGAAAATTGAGACAGTCATAAGAAACTTCCCTACCAAAAAAAAAAAAAAAAAGCCCAGGACAGATGGCTTCCCAGCTGACTCTACAAGACATACAAGGAGGAGCTGATACCATTCTTTATTGAAAGTATTCCAGGCAATTGAGAGTGATGGAATTCTTCCCAACTCATTTTATGAAGCTAATATCATACTGATATTTAAACCCAACAAGGAAAGAAAATTACAGGTCAATCTCTTTGATAAACATAGACACAAAAATTCTCAATAAGATTCTAGCAAATTGGATTCGACAACACATTTCAAGGATCATCCACCATGATCTGGCGGACTTCATTCTTGGGATGCAGGGCTGGTTCAACATTTGAAACACCATAAACATAATTCAGCACAATAACAGATGTAAAAACAAGAACCACATAGTTGTCTCATTAGACACAGAAAAAGCATTTGACAAAATCCAGCATTCCTTTTTGATTAAAAACCTTTGAGCACCTAGGCATAGAAGGAACATTCCTCAAAACAGTGAGAGCCATCTTCAATAAACCCACAGCCAACATTTTTGCTCAATGGGCAGAAGCTGGAAGCATTCCCCCTAAGAACTGAAGCAAGACAAGGATGCCTACTCTCACCTCTCCTATTCAATGTAGTGCTGGAAGCCTTAGCCAAAGCAGTCTGGCAAGAGATGGAACTCAGGGGTATCCAAATAGGAAGAGAGGAAACTAAGTTTTCCCTCTTTGCTGACAATATGATTCTATACCTTGAAAACCCTAAGATGTCTTTCAAAAACTTTGCACTGATAAATGACTTTAGTAAAGTCTTGGGTTACAAAATCAGTGTGAAAAAGACAGTTGCATTCCTATACATTAGCAACTGGCAAGTGGAGACCCAAATAAAGAGTACAATCCCATTCACAATAGCTACCAAAAAAATGAAATACCTTGGCATCCACCTAACCAGACCTTTACAACAAAAACTACAAAATGCTGCTTAAAGAAATCAAGGATGGCACAACAAATGGAAAAAAAAAATCCCATGTTCATGGATTGGAAGAATCAATACTGTCAAGATGTCCTTCCTACCCAAGGCAATCTACAGATTCAATACAATACCCAACAAATTACCAACATCATTTCTCAGAGACCTGTAAACAACAATACAGAAATTCATATGGAAACAAACATACAAAAAACACAAATAGCCAAAACAATCCTCAGCAAAAGGAGCAAAGCAGGAGGAATCACACTTTCAGACTTTAAACTTCATTACAAAGCTACAGTAACCAAGATGGTCTGATATCGGTATAGGAATAGGCACATAGGCAAATGGAACAGGACAGAGATTCTGAAAGTAAAAACACAGTCTCTCAACTAACTCATCTTTGACAAAGCCACCAATAACCATTATTGGGGAAAGAAGACCATATTTTGCAAATGGTGCTGGGAAAACTGGCTAAGCACATGAAGAAGAATGAAACTGAACCCCCACCTATCACCATGTATAAAAATCCACTCAAAATGGATCAGAGACCTAAACACAAAACCAAAAACTATGATAATCCTAAAAGAAAATGTAGGAAACACCTTTATGCACATCGGAGTGGGTAACAAATTCTTGACCACATTTCCAAAAGCGAATGCCATAAAAGCTAAGATAGATAAGTGGGACCTCATCAAACTGAAAGACTTTTTGCACAGCAAAGGAAACCATGAAGAGAGTAAAGAGACCACCCACAGATTGTGAAAAATATTTGAAACTTATGTATCTGACAAAGGCCTAACATCCAGGATCTACAAGGAACTCAAGTGAAATGAAAGGAAAACAAACAACGCCATTAAAAAGTGGGCAAAGGACATGAGCAGACACTTCTCAAAAAAAGACATACAAGCAACCAACAGATACATGAAAGAATGCTCATCCTTCCTAATCATCAGAGAAATGCAAATAAAAACTACAAAGAGATACCACCAAACTCTGGTAAGAATGGCTATCATTAATGTCAAAAAACAACAGAAACTGGCGTGGGTGCAGAGAAAAGGAACACTTTTACACTGTTGATGGAAATGTGAACTAGTTCAACCTCTGTGGAAAACAGTGTGACAATTTCTAAAAGAACTAAAAACTGATCTTCCATATGGTCCAGCAATCCCTTTCTTGTGAATATACCTGGAGGAACATACATCACTCTACCAAAAAGACACCTGCATGCATGTTTATTGCCTCACTATTCACAATAGCAAAAACATGGAACCCACCTTGCTGCTCAGTGAAAGTGGAGTGGATAAATAAAATGTGGTACATATACATGATGAAGTATTATGCAACCATAAAGAACAACAAAATCATGGACTTTGCACCAAATTGGATGGAGTTGAAGACCATCATACTAAGTGATCTATCACAGAAACAAATAACTGAATCACGCATGTTCTCACTCCTAAGTGGGCCTAAAACACTAGTCACATTAGCACCAGGGAGGGATTGGCAGTTGGTGGGCACTGCTGGGGAGGGAGAGAGGAAGGGTGGAGACAGAGAGGCACGTGACAACACAAAGCATACCTGGTTCACTACTGGGGAATGAGAGCCAGTTAGAAGCCTAATCTTCAACTGCATGCAACCTACTTATACAGTTAACACGCACTTGTACCCCACATCTCTATAATTTTTTTTAAAAGCTGCATAATTTAACCTTACTAAGTCTCAATCACATGAATTTACCATGTGGCTTCTAAATCATCCTTTTCAAGGGGAAGAAACTAGAACAATGGACTAAGAGGAGGAAGAACTGGACTTTGAAAATGGAATGAAGTTTGTAAAAGTGAAAAAAAATCTTACTTCAAAACAGAGCTGTGTCACACAAACTTCCAGAGGAAAGAAGATGAATCATAACAAAATGAAAGACGCTTACATTTTTCCCTACCCTGGAAAAAATACGCCTTTAGAAGGCTATTAATAGCTCTTCAAGTTTGCGAACTTACGGCATAACTGCAAATCAATAACAGAATATTTAGCAACATTATAAATATTTCACCCTGATAAGCCTGACTCCTGACTTAAGAAAACCCATTGTTTAGTGTTTTACTTCCCTCTTTTGCGAACTTGGATCTCACGCCTTGCATGGCCATCGTGTGCTCCAGTGTGGTGACAGCTCAGATTTAGCTTGTGTGCGCCCACTCTCATTCCTTTCTGTATGCAGACTCAGAGAAAGATAGTCATACTCCACACTTTGAGTCTCTGATTTCTGTTTTTACAACATGGTGGTCACATGGAGAGCACATGAGATATTCTCTTTATGATGGCAAATTTAGTGTGATTTGTGAGGTCATAAGTGGGTTTCTCATAGTGACTTGGGGGACAGAGTCATGGCACCCCAGCTTCTGTCAGGAGACAAGTGAGGAGGGAAGTGAGGTTAATGAAGAAACTGAGAGCTCTAGGTGAGGGAGGATAAAACCACCTGATCCCAGCACCTTTGAAAATTGTTTGCTTACTACTTTTATAATGCAAATCAAGCATAATGGACTAATGAGGTCTCTACTGGACAATATTTGATAACAAAAGGTAGTCTCAAGATATTTCCTACTTCAGTTCCCTTGAGGTTAACCTAGAAGCTTTACTAGACTGATATTAATAGTCACACCATTTGTGACAAGATTTTAACTATGAGAGAGGTAAAGGTAGAGGTAGAGGCAGAGAGGATGGGGGATGAGGTGTGGAGAGAGACAATCGCTGACCGTTAAGGCAAAAGAAATTGCTAGAATTCATGAACAGGCCAATTTGGGCTGGTTCTGTTAGAATTTTTCCCACTGTTAGATGAAATAAGCTGTAAGCAACCACTGTACTTTAGAGCAGCTTTATCAATAATGATGATAGTATTCCTCCCTAGTCTCTGCTGGGCACTGGGCACTCTCCATATTTGCTTAATCAACCCTTCTATAGATAAACACATCTAATTGCCATTTTGTTATAGGCCTTTCCTTGTCACCAAACTCTGTTGCTCCTTAATAAAATACTAGTTTCTAGCACAATACATGTACAAAGTAACCATTTATTAAATACATGAAAGACTAAAACTATATGTAAAAGTAATGTCTGAGATTCAATTTTTACATTTATCTAACTGTAAAATATAATTAAGTTTGGATTCTACCAAATTTGAATTCTTGGTCATTGAGGCATGGGGCGAGGTATAATTTTGCTATTTTTAAAGAAGTATTTGCTAAGAATGTGAATAACGTGAAAAAGATTTTATGAGCTATATTTAGCCTACATAAGAAAGCCTCACAAATGATAGACAAATTGAAAACTAAAATGAAATGCCATTTGGCAGATTTTTGCATTTGTTTTTACTGTTTGCTGCTCTAGGTGATAGCAAAAAGATAATGACAATGAGCACTCTTAAAATTCCAGGTAAACTACCCCAAGAAGGGAGGAATAGTTAAATAAGCTGTAGTGATTCATATTATTTAACATTAGGGTAACCATTAAAATCCATCCATCCAAAAATGATCATTACTAGGAAAAATGTTCTTAACATATGCTAAACAAAGTAGAATACAGAACTGTACACACAACTGTTAATTGTTAAAGCAGGACAAGTAGAATTCTACCTGACAACATTCCAGCTGTGTTTAAAAGCAATTCCAAAACACTTCAAAATTGAGAACATAGTGTGAAACTGGTGATTATATATGTCTTGTTCAGTCCTGACTGAATTCACCAACTTCACTGTTTTTCAGCTATACCAGTTTTCCAAAAAATATCCCAGAGCTTACTAGCAGAATAGACAAGAAGAGGTTCTGATTGGATATGTGCAATGGAAACACAAAAACTGTGTAAATCCCACACAGGTGAATCTTTGAATATAGATGTAATGGCTTTATAGATATTGCTGGACGCTACTTTTCTAAATGGAGTATCTACAGACTCCATAGAACAAAAAACTAAGGCAGAGCCGCAAAACTAATTGGGCAAACACTTATATACCCATGAAAATATGTTACTACAGTGTAAATTACATCTCATATCTTTTAAGTCCAAACTTTTAGAAAATTAAATATTATTTTCGATTTAAGTTTCAATTAAAATGCTAGCATTTTAATTGGTATAGTAGATGCTGGCTTGGAATGATGTGCATGAGTGGTGGTTGAGTAAAAATTCAGGTACAAAACAGTATGTTTGGTTTGACTTCATTTTGGTAAAACAAAGAACAAACAATATATGCACACACGTGTGTGTGTAAATGGTGACAAAGATCCTGACCAGGTAGATAACCACAAGATGATAAGATGATTCATTTGTGGCAGATTATAACTCTATTCTTCTAACTCTATTGTTTCTTTCCTTTTCACTTCTCTATATTTTCTGATCTATCTATAAAATGAAAATACATATATGTAGCTTTTGATGTCATTTTACATTTTAAATTGAAAAACACTTTTCTGTCAATATATAGTTTTGTTGTGTTCAATGCTGCTATATTTGAAAGCAACAAAATGTCAAGATTTAAGAGCAACCCTGACCTCTGTGCATCTGATATTCCTTGTCAGCTGAATGAAGAGATGAATAGTCTCCTCATAAGTTGCTCTAAGTTTTAAATGAGATACTGTGATGATATCAAATGCTTTACACAGAATCTAGTATGTGACGAGGGTTCCTCACATGTTAGATTAGGGACCTTGCCATGGTACTTTAGGAATAAAAGACAGAACTAGGGTACAAATCCAAGATATCTGATCACACAATTATACATAGAACTCAGAGAAAGATATAGCGGGAAGCCTTGATGGGATGCAATAAAAGACATTATGATAACAATGATGACGATGGATGATGAAATAGACTTTCCAATGATGCAGACTAATCTTCCCAAATTATTTCAGTTTTTTTGTCAAGGCAATTGGTAATAACGATATTTACATTATAGGTTCATCAAATTGCTAAATTAGTGTTATTCTGTATATGAGTTGGTGATGAGTTAATCTTCTTGAAAGAGCTACAATAAAATTATCGGGTTCATTTCGCGTCTTGTAATGAAGAGTTGCTAGGGCAACTTCTGCTCAATACTTCATTTCCAAGGTGACAGATTTGACGTTGGTCCAGAAAATACTGAAAACCAAAACAGCAAAAGAGCCCATACATAAGTCATGAATGAAGCAAAGAGCTGGAGACAAAGCCAAACACTGCTTTATGATTCTATCCAGACAGATGTGACCGTGCAAAGAACACAGGAAGGAAGAGTCAATTAAGATTCTCAATTAAGTGTCAATTAAAAAGTGGGTTAAGATTCAAGCATGTTTTCTTTTCAGCTTCATTCTGCTTTCAGTTTTCTTTTTCATAAAATGTTAGATCCAAATCTCAAAAAGCTACACATCCCATGGAGTGGGAGATACTTTAGATTATTGCTTTGGTATTTTTCCATTGATAGCTGAGAGTCTCTCCAGTCAGAGAAAATATTAGGGAATAAAAGATACGTATGTACTTTGAAGGTGAGATTGGAATTTATTGCAGTACATTTCTATCATCATCATGATTCTTGCCCTTAATATGAATACGGGAGGGCAATTACACTGGGCAGTGTGCTGCCTATCTGCAGGTTTGTGATGAGATTTTACAAGTCCATAAAAGGCACCCAGAACATGTGCCCATGGAATGCATTTGAGAAAAGTTCATCCCTTTCCATTGACTTTGCTTTCTAGAAGCAGAAGACTAGAACATTCTCCTGAAGAACAGGACCCTCCCATTTTTTCCCTTATTGATAATCCAGGCAGGAATCTAAAGACTCATTCCTGACATTTTTCTCTCTCTCAGCCCCACATTATTTAGCTCCGTTGACTTGACAATAAAGTATCTTGTATTCTCCCCAGTGTTACCACTGGGGCCAGGGACCTAGACCTTGCCTCCTGACTGTCCCTGTCTTTCCAGCCTTATGCCTCTCCAGCTATTCTCTGTGTGGTAGCCAAAACCCAAAATTAATCTTCTGTCCCCTCTGCCAAAAACCCTTCCATTCCCCTCAGGATGAAGTTAAAAATTCTTTAATCAAGCCCCTTTTTTCACTAGTTTTATCACCTTCTCTAGCTACGTTAGACTTCCTATGGAATGACAAACTTTCACTGTCCCTTAGTCTTCCCTCCAGCTTCCCCACCGACTGGGACACTCTTTCCAATCTCTGCATCTTCACCACTCCTCTTCCTCCAGGTCAGAACTTGGGCACCACTCGCTAAGGCAAGCCTTCTGAACTGAAACTGGGTTAGGGGACTCTTCTGAGTCTTCACTTAGCCCTTCCCAATCATCCCATCTAACTAGAACTTCTCTTATTTTCACTGCCTTTTCCTCCATGAGACTCACTTGTGCTTGCGTAGAATCATTGACTTTCCTGTTTGGCACTGTATTCTGGAGTCCAGCACAGGCCTGCAGTAGGCACATATTTCTTGAGTATTTGCATATTGAGATCCAACATTTATTAAGAGGCTGCTAAGTATTGTCCATTATATGCATTATTTCTTTTAATCCTATAATAATCCCAGAGTAGGTATATTATTATTCCCAGGGTACAGATATATTGCATATGTCCCAGAGAGAAAACTTCTGATTGTTGAACTGAGTACTAAGTTTACTTCTACGGCATATGAATCTGTGAGAAAGGGGCGGGTTGTATAAGGATTTTATGTCCGCATCATACTTTCAGAATTTTCAAAGCATTTCCACACTCATAGGACTAATAATTATCAAATATTATAAAGAATTGCTTTTAGGGAAAGTATATTATTTTATGCTGTTGGTGGGTATTAAACTAGTGGAAATCTAAAATGCATTTGGAGGATGATTTGGATTTACCTATGAAAATGTATTTATTTTTAATTTTATTCTTAAAATATGGGGTACACTTCAGGGTTATATCTATGAAAATTTAAAATGCATATACTCTCTGGGTTCAGCAGTCTATGAGGGAATCTATGCCAAAGATAAACTTGTACAGGTGTCCAAAAATATGTGTGCAAAGGAATCTGTTGCAGGATTGTTTGTAATAAAGGACACAATGTAAGTTTCATTAATAATGGGGAAGACCTTGTAATTAGTGAGAATGAGGTAGACCCATATCTGCCTGTGTGGAAAGGTCTCTGACATAATTTTTAAAATATAAAATAACTAATCTGTATGATATTATCTAATTTATGTTTATTAAGATTATTATGTACATATGAATACACATATATACATATGTTGTATGTACAAAAAGTACTGGGAGGAAATTCACCAAACTATTCAGAGTGTTTCCGTTGTGAATGGGAGTAGTTGTAAGAGAAGCTTCCACATCTTCTTCTAAAGACTTCAGTGTGGTTTAGATTTCATATACTGAGAATGTACTCATATATTACTTATCAAATACAAATAAAATAGTTAATTAAAATTAAGTTTTCTTTATATTTACATACATTTTACCGTGTGTTTTTAGGTCTGTTCTTCTTAACTTTTTCTCAGTGTATAATTAATACATGTTCAAAGTACTATAATAAAAACTAAAAAGTATATAAATTAAGGGAAAAAATTTCCAGCAATCTCACCCTCCAGCTAACCGTTAACATTTTGGTAAAAGAAAAAAGGGAGAGAAGGAGAAAGTACTATGTCTATATCATATCTATGTATAACCAAATTTTTAACATACTATATATGAAGTTTTATAATCTTTCTTTCATGCAGCATGATATTGAGAGGTTTTCTGCATGTCATTACTTATTCTTCAGAAATGTGACATTTAATAAATGTATGGCATTCCATTTTATGAATGTATCTACTAGATATTTTGGTTGTTTTCAGTTTTCTCATAGTTAGATACAAGGCGGCAGTAATTATTCTCTGCATGTATGTTCCATATCTCTGAATATGGAATATATTACTATTAATAGAATATATTATTATATGAATTCCTAGTAATATATGAATTTACTAGGACAAAGGCAAGCTTTTAAGGCCTCTAAAATTATTGAACCAAGGTTGCACTAGTCCCACTAGCAGGATATAAGTTTCCATTTCACCCTATCATTGCCATTACAGTAAGTTCCCTACATATGAACCTTCAAGCTGCAAACTTTCAAAGATGTGAACATGCATTTGCATGTCTAGTCAAGTAAGTTAGTTCATGTGTCAGGTGTACATTGTTAAGTGTGTGCATCCTCTACAAGTGGTTGTGCTTATGTGTAGTTTACTGTTCAGTACTTTACTTACTTTATCATATTTTACTATATCCTCCTCTAGTCAGTACTTTTCTTGCCTGTTCACTCAATGCCAGTCCCTGTATACCAGCTGTTGTACTGTACTGTACTACTCTACTTTTCAAGCTACTATACTGTAAGATTTAAAATTTTTTGTGTTTGTTCTTATGCATTATTTGTGTGAAAAGTATTATAAACCTATTACAGTACACTACTATATAGGCAATTGTGTTAATTGGATACCCTGGCTAACTTTGTTGAATTTACGAGCAAATTGGACTTATAAATGTGCTCTTGGAATAGAACTTGTTTATATGTAGGGGACTTACTGTACTATTTATTAGTATTTTTTAACCTTACCAATTTGGTGGGGGAGGAGGTATAGGTGTCTAACTGCTTTTCAATTTGCAATTTTTTCTAAGTGCATATATTTGATTACCAGTAAAGTTAAATATTTTTGTGTGTGGCTTTGAATTTTTTTCCCTAGATTTTCCACTGAGATCTTTATTATTTTCTTATTCCTTTATGGTGTGGACATGTGTGCATGTGTGTTTGTATACTGAACACTGATTTATACACACACACTGATGTATACTGATACACACGTAAGATATTACTCCTGTGACCTTTTTGTCTGCTGTATATGTTACAGATATTTTTCCCAAGATCTGCCCTCATTTTGTTATATGTTTTTAAGCAAAAAGTATTTTTATGTATTTGGCCTATAAATCTTTCCTTTATGGTTCTTCCTTGTATTTTATGCTTATGCTTCCCTGCCAACCGTATTTTTTTAATGAAATTTCCTTTTCAATATATCTCAAGTTGCTGGGAGGTTTAGACGGAGGCTTGATAAGCCCAAGAAAATTCTATCTCCAGGGAGAGCTCACTAAATATATTTTGTTCCAAATAAAACTCAAGAATATGAATATAACAAATGCATAAAATGTGAAGAAGTTGTCACCAAGCTTTCTAGAAGAAATAAATCAGGGTTCATTTATTCTCTGTTGCTTCTGGAAGAAGTTGAGTTCAAATAGTAAGTTCACATCTGACTAACCAGGTAAGCATTCACTGGATTTATAAATTAAACCTGCCAATCACAAGGGTCATGGCCAGGGACAGGACCACTTACCCTGAGTCAAAGTAGTCAGGACCCAGCCTAAAAAATTACACACACACAACCTCCAGAGTATCAGTCACTGGTCATGTCAAGACAGGATGTAGGTCAAACTCCATGGATCAATAGAAAAAAAAAATCACCAATTCATCTGCTTCTTTCAAATATATCAAATCTCAGCTATTTCAAGGCTAGTTAGTTAAGGTCTTTTCTTTTTCTTTTTTTAAAGTTTTCTTGTCTTTGAATTTTTTTTTTTTTTTTTTAGTTGGAGTCTCACTCTGTTGCCCAGGCTGGAATGCTGTGGCACATTCATGGCCACCCCAGCGTTGACCCGCTGGGCTCAGGCCATCCTTCCACCTCAGCCTTCCAAGTAGCCGAACTACAGGCACACTACTACACCTGGCTAATTTTTTTTATTTACTGTAGAGATGAGGTCTCATCAAGTTGCTCAGGCTGGTCTCGAACCCTTGGATTCAGGCAGTCCTCTCATTGCAGCCTCCCAAAGTGCTGGGATTACAGGTTTGAACCACCGAGTTTGGCCTCAGCTTCTTTTTATGGAAAATTCCAAATTAAAAAAAGCAGAAAAAAATAGTAGAATGAGACTCCCCCACCCTAGTATTCCTATTATCCAAATCTGACAGTTATCAACTCATGGTCAACCTTTTCATTCACTCCTCTGCTCCCTCCACAACTCCTACCACCCAGATTATTTTGAAGCAAATCCCAAATATATAATTTCCTCTGTAAATATTTCAGTATGAGACAGGTCTTTAATGATATTGTTTCTACTTAATGACTGTAAAACCCAACATGTTGCTATTGAAGTCATTAGTTGCTGTTATATTCCCCACAAAGTACTGGGGTTCAACCTTTATACCTTTATTTCTTTGGTGTTCCTCATCCAACTGCAGTCTGGCTGCTCCACTAGAATTATTCATGTAAAGACAAGAACCTCATAGTTGCCAAGTTCAGTGAAAACTTCTATACATACTTGGTCTTCCTCCATATTTAGCCCTACCATGTCCTCCCACTGGGAGCTCTTTTTCTCCTCTCGGGAACTGAATAGTACCTTCTGGTGGTCCTTTTGCTACCGTGCATGCTCTCTCTCTCTGACTTTTTCCTTTGGAGGCTTTATGATGCAAAAGATGCCACTCAATTTAGGAAGAGAAGGTAACAAAGGAAAGACACCATCTCTCACGAGTTCTCTCTGTCCTTTCATAATGGACAATGTTCACTTATAACTCTGACCTAGAGTTTTTAAACATTTCTACAGCTCCGCACTTCTAACCATTAGCAACGAGCCATAAACTGCAACCCCCAAAAAGCCAGTTTCCTCTCAGGTAACAAAAGGAATTCTTAAGTGCCTTTTTCTCTCCCTTTTAATGCCTTTACAAATAATTTTCGCCCAATGGCTGGAATATATTTCTCTTACAACCATACAAGAAACTGAAGTGAACTATTACTTATTTGAGCAGAAAATAAAAAATACCTCAAGCAGGGATATGTGTACTATCAGTTTACCTCATCAAAGACTTTAGAAACGACATGCTTGTCCAGGACAGGGATGTAGGTTGGGCTGTGTGGGACTGCGGTCACTGACAAGGCATCCATGATGGTCAGTTTCTTGGCAGCCAAGCCATAGGTCTTGAGCCAGTTTTCTGAAGACATAGTTGAAGAACTAAAAACACAGACAATTTTTAAAAAATATATTAGAGACGGGGCCTCACTGTGTTACCCAGGCTGGCCTCAAGCAATCCTCCTGGCCTTCAGCAATCCTCCCACCTCAGCCTCCTAAAGTGCTGGGATTACAGGCATGAGTCAAGATGTGGTATCTTAAAACTTACAACGTAATGGGTAACAGACCAAAACATAACAAAACTGTCTTTGTAAAATTAAGCACTCACTCGTGATCATAAACCTGACTTCCTTCTTGAGTCAATCCTTCTGACGATTTGTTATCCAGACACTCATTTTTCAGCAGGATGCTCATTTCTGTGGAAGAGGAAACGGCAGTTGTATTTTTTCCTCATGTATGAGGTTTATATCAAAATGCAAAAGTATCTCACTTGTCTCAGTTCAATTGTGACTGAAACAATATTTGGACCATATTTCAGAGAACATAGCTTGATCTGTCAGAGGGGGTTCTCAGGCAAGATGACTTTGCAGTTTGTATTACAGACCAATGGCACACCATTGTTTTACCTCTCTACCTCATTCCACATCCATTGAGATCTCTTTCCATGAAGAATGAAAAATAATCATTCTCTCATTCTCCAGAAAACACACCATTAAACATGTTCAATAAAAATGCCATTAACCCATGATTGTCCAGTGTTGACCTCTTAGATGCCCCCAAATTATACAGAAGAGACTTGGTCAACATTTTGATTTCTGATAGTTTGTTTTGTGGTTCTTCAGCTCTGTGTAGAAAACTAAAAACCCTATGAGCTCCTGTTTAGCTGTAAGTTCAAATTTTTAAATTAATATTCTGGCTGTTAAATGTATATCCTTATACAAACTTGTATTTATAAATATGACTTTGTTGAATGAGCAGCATTCTAAAAGGAGGGATATTTGGGTGTGAGCTACTCACATCCCTAAGAAATCATATGCTAATCATCATTTGGTAAGTCTTTTAAGGACTGTGCATGTAGCAGACTTAGGAAATGTGACAGGTTAATTGAAACCGAGGAAAAGACATCACAGATCAGCACTGAAGAAGATGGAGTTTGATTAAGCTATGACTAAGTAGCAATAGGTGTTATTTGTCACCTAGGTACTTCCAATTCCTAGGGGATTGGGTGTGTGTTTGTGTTTAGCTGGGATTTCAAATGTATCAACTATTTAAAATATAGAGAAAAGTACTATAGTGGTTGAACTTTTCCGAATGTATTACTTTAAGAATGATAATTTTATCAATAGCAATAAAAATTCAGTGGAAGAGATACACTTAGCCCCAAAATGCTAACAACTTTGACCAAAGAGGGGCTCATTGGATGGTATTACCTGTGAATGAAGGGAAGAAAATAAACTAAAGTATTAGAGTTTCAAGTTCAAACCACAGAATGGCAGTAAGCATTACTACTGGCACCATAATTATGTGAACCACGTGTGTATTAAACACTCGAATGCCATCAGTGCATGTCTAGTCCTAAAGAAATCCAGTTCATAAAGCAGGTAGACCTGACTCACAGGGATTTCCCTTGAAGAGGAAACAATTTGGAGACATTTAAAATTTTGTTTTCCCAAAACATGTCTATACTCAGTTCTTTCAGGAATTGATACACTGTGCAAAGGGAGGCCAACTGGACCTCCAGGGATGGAGACCTTTTCTAGCTTGCCTTTGTCACTTGGAGCAGTCCTCCAGCTGCTAGAGTCGGAGAGGCCATCTTTCCTTTCACTGCAAGCCGAGCTCTTGAGGGTGGACATCTGGCTCCTGAGTAGGCTGGTTTTGGTTGATTCTGTGGTTATCACAGGGAGAGGGGTTAAAGGAATTTGGGATGCAAGGAGATATTTCATAAGATACAGCAATTTCCCTGCATCCTTAAAAGAAGAGTGCAACTTTAGTTTCCCACTCCCTCAGAGGATAATGCTGCTGCCATAGCTTGCTCACTTTATCTGAGTTCAAGCTGTGTCCCTCTGACAGAGAAATTTACTTCCAAGCTCATTCAGGTTGTTGGCAGAACTCAGTTTCTTACAGCTAAATATTAGGTTAAGAAACCAAGTAAACAGAGAAGAGACGAGAGACAGTTGGCTCAAAAGCAACTCAGGTTTATCTGAAGAAAGACCTGCACAGAGGACACCAGATGAGACTAGAGCCCAAATCCACTTATAGACTAAGGGCAATTTATAATGGCCAGTGGGGTGTTTTTGGCGGATAGCTTGTGCTAGGGGGTAGCTAAGGAAGAAGGCTTGCAGTTAGCCCAGTTGTTGCTTCTGGGCCCTGCTAGTAATTTTCTATTTAGGTTTGTAGTAGCAAAATGGCGGGGACTATCTAAGATGACCTCTCTAAGGCTAACACTGTAGAACTGAAGTCTCCATTTCCTGGCAAGGGGCCTCTCTCAGCTCCTTAAGGCACCCACGTTCCTTTTCACATGACTTCTCCAACTTCAAGCAAGCAATAGTGCATTAAATTCCTCTTGGGTTGAAATCTCTCTGACTTTCTCTTCTGCCACCTACAGGAAAAAGTTCCTGCTTTCAAGTGTTCATGTGATTACCCAGCTATGTCTTTAAGTCAACATAACCTGATCATGAGAGTGATGGCTCATAGCATTCAAAGATTGCAGAACTTAGGGCGGGGCATCTTTGGTGAGCCATTCTAGAAAATCTTCCTACCACAATTGCTGTCCAGACCTTTATTTATGCTATTTTCTACCCTCTTCTGTATCCCTTCTGCTAGCAAATGACAATGACTAAATAGTGACTTAATCTGTGTGCTTTAGAGGACAATGAGGTTGTGCCAAGTCATCTTGATTACTTTTTTTTTTTTTTTTGAGTCGAGGTCCTACTCTGCCACCCAGTCTGAAGTGCAGTGGCTCAATCACAGCTCACCACAGACTTGACCTCCTGGGCTAAGGTGATCCTTCTGCCTCAATCTCTCAAGTAGCTGGGATTATAGGCACGCACCACCATACCTGGCTAATTTTTTGATTTTTTTGTAAAGTAGAGGTCTTGCTATATTGCCCAGACTGGTCTTTGAATTATTAGGCTCAAGTGATCCTCCCACCTTGGCCTCCTAAAACGCTGGGATTGTAGTCTTGAGCTATCATGCCCAACCTTGATTACTTTTTATATGTAATAACATAAACCACACTAATTGTAAATGTATTCTGTATTTAGAATGTAAAGACACAAGTAGCAAGGCTTTATGTAAGCATTTGTGAATGAAACATGTCCATGGTTTCATTGAGAGGTGAAATTCTCCTACAAGAAATTAGATAATAGGAGTGAAGATTAGCTGATACTATGCAAACGCTATCTTTTGCACAGAAAAGTAACATCGGTGGTTTCCAAGCATGGAGATGTGTGTGCTATGTGATACTCATTGTTTTTCTAGGCAACAAAGGAGTAAGCCCTGGTTTGATTGCCTTTGTGACCAGCAGTTAAGAAAGAGTCATTTTCTTGGGAGCTATATGAGAAAAAGAGATAAGTGATCCCATAGGAGAGCTGAGCTCCTGCCACTGACCACACGGGTAGGCCACCTTGACCAAAATCGCTGAATGAAAACAACCAGATTTTGTGTGTGTCAAATCAAAATGAAATTTAACTCCCAAAGGCCCCAAACATAAACACTGTATTTTCCTAAAATACTGCGATACTGATGAAAACATATTTAACTGGCAATGGACTCAAGCATTTAACTACTTTCCAAACTCTGAATGGTCAGTAATGACATTTCACCATTCTTCTACATAAAAAATGGAAGCAGAATAAAAATTCAGCATATGATTGCCTCTCAATACCAAGGATCTCACATCTAAATGAAATGGTGGAAGTGATAATAGGCCATTAAAACATTTAAGGCAAGTAGGAAATAGCAACTCTAACAAAGACTCGGGTTCACTGAGTAGGCAGGCAGGACTGGAAAATAGGATGCAGTCACACAAGTGGTCATGTGGGATCCCTGCTTGTCCCTGTGGACCCAAGACACTGCTCTCTGGTACAGAGAAACCAGGAGCAAGTAGACAGATGTTGTAAGAGGGGCCAAGCTTCAGTAAGTGGCCCATTCCAGGAGGACTCTTGATCCTTGTGGGTTCAAGCTCTCCTACCCTTCTCAGAGACATGAGGACACCCAAGAGACAGCAGTGAAAGAAGCCATGACAATTCCCACCCCCTACCTCTCTACTGCCCAGACAACTAACATCCTGGCCAAAAGGCCTTCTCTGCCACCTCAGGCAGTACCAGCAGGGACCGGTAGAAGCCCCCAGGCTTACCAGAAAAACAAGCATCAAAATGATACCATAAAGGCTGTGGTATTAAATTGCCATTGGAAGCACAGCCCACAAAAGTAGGTCAAAGCCTACATGTTAAATTTAAATAGGGTGATTACTTCCTAAAATAAAAGGATTAAGTAGAATCCAGAATTTCTAACATAATAGACAAATGCCTAGGATACTATTAAAAATCACCCATCATATCAAGAACCAAATTACGTGTTAAATGAGAAAAAACAAATGATGCCAACACCAAGATAAATCAGAAGTCGCAATTATCTGACAGGGATTTTTAAACTACCCATAAAAATACTTCAGCAATTAATTACAAATTCTCCTGAAACAAATTAATAAATAGAAAATAAAACATTTAACAAGATTGAAAAAGACAAGACAGACACAAAGCACTAATATCAAGAATGAAATAGTAGACATCAATAAAGATCTTACAGTCATTAAAAAAGGTAATAAAGGAATATAACAAACAACTGTGCCCTCATTAATTTGATAAATTGGAAAAACATGAACCAATTCCTCAAAAACCACAAACACAAAAACTCAGCCAAGGTGAAAAGGTGATACGAACAACCTTAAAACCATTAAAAAATAGATTCATAATGAAAAGTCTCCTGGAAAAGAAATTCCTGAGTCCAGATGACTTCATGATAGTTTTACCATGCATGCAAAGAAGAATTACATCAATTTCTTTCAGGAACAGAAGAGGAGGGACAACTTTCCCGCTCATTTGATGAGGACACTATTAGCTTGATATCAAAGCTAGATGAAGGCAGTATTAGAGAGAGAGAGAGAGAGAGAGAGAGAGAGAATCACAGTCCAATAGCTCTCATAAACTTTGACGCAAAAATCCTCAACAGAATATTAGCAAACTGAATCCAGCAAGCTTCAACATTTTAAAATCAATCAGAAACTAGGTATGTGGGAAGCTTCCTCAACTTGATAAAGATTTTATTTTATTTTTCCTAGAAGTTTTATAGTTTTATATTTTATTTTAAAGTACATGATCCATTTGGGTACATTTTGTATATGGTGTAAGGTTTAGGTCAAGTTTCTCTCTCTCCCCGCCCCCCACCTCACCCCGCCTACTACTTTTGCCATAGCACCATTTTTTAAAAAATGGTATACTTACACCATTAAATTAATTTTGTACCTTTGTTAAAAATCATTTGGGCATATTCGTGTGGTTATATCCAGGTTCTCTATTCTGCCTATCCCTCTGCCAATACCACAGTGTTTTGATTAATGTGGTTACATGGTAAGCCTTAACATCAGGTACAGTAGTTTCTCAGAATTATTTTAACTATCCTAGTACCTAAAGTCTCTGCATACATTTTAGAATATGTTTGTCTACACTTATAAAAACATTTCTGGGATTTTTATTAGGGAATTTTATTAAAATTCCAAATCAATTTGGTGAGAATTAACATCTATGACATCAATTCATCCAACTCATGATTTATTTAGGTCTTCTTTGATGTCTTACAGAAGAATTTTGTAATTCTTAGCGTACATCTTCTGCAAGTATTCTGTTACGTGCATACCTAATTATTTTATTTTATTTGAGGTGTTTATAAATGATTTTTAATATTGATTTCTGCAAGTTCACTGTTAGTATATCAAAATGCAATTGATTTTGTGTGTTGATCGTGTAACCAGTGGTCTTGCAGAACTCACTTAATAGTTCTAGGACCTCTACCCTTTGCCATTGATCTACATAAACAGTATGCTATCTGCAAACAGGGGCAATTGTATTTATTGCTTCCTAATCTTTCTGGATTTATTCCTTCTTCCTGTCTTGTTGCAGTGATTAGAACTTCTAGGACTATGTTGAATAAAGATGGTGAGAGCCAGCATCCTTGCCCTTTCCCCAGTCTTTGGGAGAAATAATTCAGTCTTTCAGCATTTAGTATGATTTTAGCTGTAGGGAAGGATACGCAAGGGAGGTAGGCGTGGTTATAAAAGGGCCTCATGAAAGAATCTTGTGGTGATGGAACTCTTCTAAATCTTGACTGTGGTGGTGGAAACACAAACCTACACGTGGTAAAACTGGATAGACATAAACACAAACTGTCAGATCCTCACTCACAAATGAGTACAAGCAAAACTGGGACAATCTGAATAAGACCTGTGGAGTGTATCAATATCAATATCCTGGTTTCAATATTGTACTATTATTTTGTAATATGTTATCTTGGGGAAAACAGAATGAAGGGTAGGTGTATGGGATCATGTGAGTATAAAATTATCTTAATAAAATTTTAAATTAAAAACCCAGCCGGGTTCGGTGGCTCAGCCTGTAATCCCACGCCTTTGGGAGGCTGAGGTGAGTG
>NW_007252933.1:559139-565569 GCF_000164805.1 Carlito syrichta
GCGGCCACTGCACTCCAGTCTGGGCGACCGAGTGAGACTCCAACTCAAAATAAAAAAAAAAAAAAAACCCACAGGTTTAGGACTTTCTAAAAAATACTGTGTGGGTTTAGTTTTATTCTCTCTTCTTGCACTGAAGAAAGATCAGTAAAAAGTTAAGCCATTTTGTTCACTGATACCTGCGTGGAGGACTTTCTTCTTCTGAATCTTTTGATCTGAAAGGCCCCATGATCCTTTCAACATATTCAGAGGTGAGGTTCTCATTGACTCAACATCAACTTGAGCTTTTGCACATTTTTCTGGGGTTGAAACCATAGAACAGATTTCCTTTTGATGCCTGTTTTGATATAGATAAAAAGTTGACCCAAAAAAAGAGCAAAAAAGTAGGGGAGAAAATTTCTGTCAGGAAGGCAGAGTTAAATCGATACATTCATGCTGAACACTGCAAACTTAAAGAAGTGAGTTTTCCCCCATTTGGATTTATATAAAAATAGTCATTTATCCCTGCCACAGGGCCCAGTCCCGGAGCCAGAAGATATGGCTTACATCAGAGGTTGGTCTTTCCCAGCTGTGTGACCTCACTGAAGTCACCCAGTCCTCTCTAAACTTCTTTACTTTCCTCATCTACAAACTGCAGGAAACTTCACCTGGACACTGACTCTCCGGGGCTGATGTGAGGATTAATATGAGGGAGAGCTGGTTGTAAACATGTAGCAGTACAAAAACCCATTTTTCTAACCAAAATGTCAACCAGCAACCTCTTGTAAAGGCCAGAGAGAGGAATTTCTGCCCTGGACCTCCTATTCCACCACAGGATCATGGGAAACCATTCTGGAGACAATATAGGACCAGAAACGCTTGAGTATTTCCCCAGACATTACCTTCTCTGGAGTTCTGAACATAGCAGTCATTGAAAGGAAAGTTTCTAGAACCATCTCCCGCTCCAACACTGTATAGTGTGCCCTCCTCCTTCACTCCTCCACCAGCCCCTCCCCCCAGTACCTCCAGGAGCACTTGCCCCACGTCCATAACCTGCATGTGACCTCGTCCATACCATGCATCCCACAGAAAAAAGAACTGGCTTACATTCATTTGCACACCCCTGTTCTCCTGGCATATGACTCGTACTCAATAAATGTTTGAAAAGAGACACGGGGGCTGTAACTTTTTTTTTCATCTGAAGGAAAACTAGAAAAAGACAGTTTTATTGTTGACCATAGTCGACATAAGTGAGAGAATTAAGTTTCCTCAATGTTGTTATGTTATAAGGAAATATAGAAACATGATATCTGTAGAATGAGGTGCTGTCTTTTACTGTTTCCTTTATATTAATTCTGAGCTCTTATGATGTGCCAGGCTACCCTCGTTTAATCCACTCAATCTTATGACTATCATTTTCATATTAAAGATAAGGAAACTGAGACTGTGTGAGGTTAAGCAACTTGTCCAAAGTAACCTAGCATGTAACAGTTGGAATATTAAAACGTTTCTCTAACTACAGAATCTTCTCCTTTTGGCCCCCAAGAAAGGTGTGTGTGTGTGTGTGTGTGTGTGTGTGTGTGTGTGTGTGTGTGTGTGTGTGTCTATAGAGTACATTCACTACTTAAATAGCAGGAACAGTCGACTAGCTAATCCAACTTTCAAGCAACTGCTGGTCATTTTATCCTGAGATTTTATCTATCTATCATCTGTCTATGTATCTATATATCTATCTACCTATGTATCTATGTATCTATCTATCTATGTATCTATGTATCTATCTATCTATTGAGTCAGAGCCTCACTCAGTCGCCCAAGCTAAAGTTCAGTGGCTTGATCTATCTATCTATCTGTCTGTCTATCTTTCTATCTATCTATCTATCTATCTATCTATCTATCTATCTATCTATCTATCTATCTATGTATGTATGTATCTATCTATCTATCTATCTGAGTCAGAGCCTCACTTAGTCACCTATGCTAAAGTTCAGTGGCATGATTCCGGCTCACTGCACCCTTGACCTCCTGGGCTCAGGGGATCCTTACACCTCAGCTTTCTCAGTAGCTGGGGCTACAGGCGCATGCCAGCATGCCTGGTTAATTTTTTTTTTTTTTTGTAGAGATGAGGCAACACTATGTTGCCCAGGCTGGTCTGGAACACCTGGGGTCCAGCAATCCACCTGCCTCAACCTTGCAAAGTGCTGGGATTACAGGTTTGAGCTACCATGCCCAGCCAGTCCTGAGATTTTAAAATTTGATTCAACATAGAAAAGAAGACAGTTAAGTTACTGGCTGAAAATACAGAGAAGGTAATTTACATTTAAGAGCTGCTCATTTATTTGATTCTTAGTGCATTTATTCAAATTTTCTGAGTTTAGAAGGCATATCTGTGCTTTCCCAAATACTTACAAAATAATGCTATAAAATATCATTATAAGATAGCCATTATAATATTTATCTTTTTTACTGATTCCACAATCATCCCCTGACCCCACCCAGTATTAATACTTAATTTGCTAATTTTGATGAATAAGAAATTCTGTGAATAAATGTATTTTCTTTTTTTTTTCTTCCTACTTTGTTATCACGCTTTTAAGTTAAAAAAAAATCCCCCCTAGCAGGGTAGGGTGTGACACTTGAATATCTGTACAATGTTAAATCATTTGAATAATGATTTAAGTGTTGGAATGGTTTTGATTTTTGCTTAAAAACTACTAATTAGAAACCTAGTAGAATTTAGGGTGAAGACAGACCTGAGAAATCAACAGCCCAAACCCCACTGCCATGGCCACCATTTTAAAGAAGAGGAAACGGAGTCCCACAGCAACAGAGAGGGGTGGAGAGAAATTAAGGAACTTGCTAAGGTCACACAGGTTGAAGTCCAGACCCCAGGCCTCCTGGTCGCTGAGTCAAATCTCTACCACACAGCACTCCTCTCTCCCCTGTTACTGCTAGGGCCTGGGGTCAAGGGAGCTGTCCACATTGGGGGGAGATTATAAAGGTGAATATGTGGCCTCTCAAGCCCATTGCTATTAAATTATGAATACAGTTTGCTTTATAAAAAAAAAATCTAACTTATGCTATGTGATTTGTTTTTTGTTTTTTGTTTTTGAGTCAGGGTCTCACTCTATCACCCTGACTGGAGTGCAGAGGCACACTGCTCACAGCCACCGCAACCTCGACCTGCTGGGCTCAGGTGATCCTTCTACCTCAGTCTTCCAGGTCGCTGGAACCAGAGGCATGTGCCACCATACCCAGCTAGTTTTTTTTATTTATTGTAGAGACAAGGTCTCTCCATGTTGCTCAGGCTGGTCTCAAACTCCTGAGCTCAGGCAATCCTCTCGCCTCTGCCTCCCAAAGGACTGGGATTATAGGCTTGAGCCACCAAACCTGATCTATGTGATTCTTTTCACTCAAAGAAGTCTCATGAAGCATTTCAGAGAGGAGAAGAATTAGGAGGGCAAGCAGAGCATCTGACAGGACCCAGCGACGGGGAAGCCAGCGGTTGGGTACACTCACTTGTCTCCTTCCTTTTCTCCATTGTACCACCAGTCCATGATCAAGGACTCAGAATAAAGGTTTTGCACCTTCTCCAGGTCGCTGTGTCCCTGCTCTATTTCCTTAATTAAAAGAGTCAGATCTTCATTCTGCCAAAATGAGAAGAGAACACTCTGTGAGACTAGATAAAAGTGTTCAAATTTCAAACTTTTTTTTTGTTTTTTGAGTTTAGGTCTCGGTCTCTCGCCCAGGTTGGAGTTCAGTGGTGCAATCATAGCTCACTGCAGTCTCAACCTCCTGGGTTCAAGCGATCCTCCTGCCTCAATCTCCCGAGTAGCTAGGACTACAGAAGCATACCACCACGCCCAGCTAATTTCAAACATCCCTAACAGAAAGCCAACTGCATCAAGAAAAGAAGAATCTAAAGAATTTTATTTAGTTCTTAAATTATTCTGTTTTTAGGCAGCTTTATAGACATATGCATTCACATACAATAAACTGAATAAGTGTACTGCTTGAAAGCGTAACATTCACACCTGTGAGATCATTACTACAGCCTAAATATGAACACATTTGTCACCCCCAAAGTTCCCGTCTTCTCCACTGTAAATCTGTTCTTCTTTCTACAATCCCTCTCCCAATTCTAAAGGAACTACTCATCAGCTTTCTGTCACTATACATTAGTTTCAATTTTCTAGAATTTAATATAAGTAAAATCATACAGAAAATACTTCTTTTAGTCTGGCTTCCTTCACTCATATAACTATTCTTGAGATTCATCCATGTTGTAGCATGAATCAACAGTTCATTCCTTTTTATTGCTGAGTTGTGTTCTATTGTTTACTAACCACTATAATTTCTTTATCCATTCACCTGTTGATGTTTCCAGTTTCAGCCTATTATAAACAAAGTTACAAACATGTGTGTACAAGTCTTTGTATGGACATCTGCTGTCATTTATTTTGAGTAAATATCTAGCAATAGAATGATCGGACCATATGATTTGTGATGTTAAACTTTTAAAGAAAAAACAAACTATCTTCCAAACTGGTTGTGCCAGTTTCCATTTCCACAGCAATGTATGAGTTTCAGTTTCTCCCCAGCCTTGAAAACACTTGGCATGGGCAGCTTCTTTTATTTTAGCCATTCTAAAAATTGTAAAATGGTATCTGCTTGTGGTTTTAATTTGTATTTCTCTGATGACTAGTGATGTTGAACACCTTTTCATGCTCTTATTTGCTATGCATATATCTTTTTTCAAAATGTAGTTAGTACCTGTTTAAATCTTTTGCCTGTTAATTGGGTTTCTTTAAGTTTTGAGAGAGCTTTACATATTGTGGATACAAGTTCTTTATTAGACATACAGTGTAAAGTGTTTCCCCCACTGTAAAAAGTGTGTTTTCATTATCTTAGCATTATATTTTAATGAGAAAAAGCTTTTAATTTTGATCAATTCCAATTTATCAATTAATTCTTGTATGGGTCATATGCTGATACCTTATCTAAAAAAAATCTTTGTTTAACACAGTGTCACAAAAGGTTTTTCATATTTTCTCCTCTAAAAGGAGAAAAACCTAGGCTTTATATTTAGGTCCATAAATTATTTTGATTTAATCTTTCAGGATGGTATGAGGAATGGATCAAAGTTCATTTAGTTGCATATGGTTGACCAATTATTCTAATACCATTTGTTGGAGAAAAAAAAAAATCCAAACCTATCTTTTCTCCACTGAATTGCCTTTGCACATCTGTTAGAAATCAGTTGTACCTATATGATATATATATGATGTCAGTCTTTATTCTAATTTATTGGCCTCTATATCTAGCTTTATACTAACACTACACTGTCATGATTACTATAGTGTTACAGTAAGTTTTGAAATTAGGAAGTAATAGTCCCCCACCTTTGTTCTTTTTTTTTGTTTTTGAGTTGGAGTCTCACTCTGTCGCCCAGACTGGAGTGCAGTGGCTGCTCCCGGCCACCGCTGCCTCGACCTGCTGGGCTCCGGCGATCCTTCCGACTCAGCCTTCCGAGTAGCTGGAATTACAGGCACGTGCTACCATGCCCAGCAATTTTTTGATTTTATTGTAGAGATGAGGTCTCGCCTGCCCAGGCAGGTCTCGAACCCACGGGCTCAGGCAATCCACTCACCTCACCCTCCCAAAGGCGCGGGATTATCTTTTTTAAAGCTGTTTTTGGCTGTTTTAAATCCTTTCCATAGAATCAGTTTGCCAATTTTTAATTTTTAAAAAAGGCTGCTGAAATTTTATTGGGATTGCATTGAGTCTATAAATCAACAGGGAAAATAATGAGCATCTTAATATTATCGAGTCTTCTTGCCCATAAATAAGATATATCACTTAGCAATGTTTTGTAGTTTTCAGTGTTTAGTTTAACATATTACGATAGACTTATCCCTTTGTGTTTCATACTTTGATACTATTGTAAAGGACATTTTTATTTCAATTTTAAACTGTTCTTTACTAACATGTAGAAACAATATTCATTTTTTGCATATTGACATTGTATCTTACAAACTTGCTAAATTTTCTTATGAGTTCCAATAACTTTTTGTATATTTCATTAAATTTTCTACATAGACGGCCATATTTTTAAAAATACAGTTTTACTTTAGCCTTTCCAATCTGAATGCCCTCTTCCCCTTACCCCTGCTGATTTATTGTACAAACTAGAACCTCTATTACTGTGTTGAACAGGAGTGGTAAGAATAGACATCCTTGTAACTTCCCTGGTATTAGGGGAAAAGCATACAATCTTTTACCATTATGTTAGCTATAGATATTGCTAGAGATTTTTCATAGATGTCATTTATTAGATTGAGAAAGTCCTTTCTATTCATACTTTGCTGAGAGTCTTCATTAAAAATGTGTACTGGCCGGGCTCGGTGACTCAGCCTGTAATCCCGCGCCTTTGGGAGGCTGAGGTGTGTGGATT